>NW_007036687.1:0-101800 GCF_000164805.1 Carlito syrichta | reverse complement strand
TTTGCAGCAACCTGAATGGAATTAGAGTTTATAATACTGAGTGATCTCTCACAGAAACAAAGATGTGAGTATCACATGCTCTCACTCACAAGTGGACCTTGAACAACTATCGTAATATGATAAGAAAAGGATTGACAGTGGCAGGAAACTATGGGGGGGAGCAGGGAGTGGAAGGGAGGTGGGATTAATGGTAGTCGATATCTGTCTGGGTCGGGGGGCACACCTCATCAACAAGCATACCTGCACAATGCATATTTGTAGACCTAACCCTTAACTGTACCCCACAATTTTAAAATAAAAAATATGTATTAAAAAATAAAAGAAGCCTGGCCTAGGATTTTTTTTTTTTAACTTATAGGTGGTTATGATGATGAACCAGTAGAAGTAATGGAATGTCTTAGTCAGTTCAGGTTGCTCTAGCAAAGGTCTGTAGACCGGGCTGCTTATCAACGGCAAAAATTTATCATTCACCATTCCAGAGGCTGGAAGTCTGAGATCAAGGTGCCAGCATGGTTGGGTTCCAGTGATGGCTCTCTTCCAGTTTGCAGACTGCTGACTTGGCATTGTATCTTTACATAGCAGAAAGAGGGCAGGGAGCTCTCTGGGGTCTTTAAAAAAATTTTTTTTATATGGGCACTAATCCCATTCAAGAGGGCTCCACTTCCATGACCTAATTACCTCCAAAAGGCATCACCTCCCAATACTATCACACTGGAGTTTAGAGGAGTTTTAATATGTGAATTTAGGGACAATGCAGCATTCAGTCCATAATAAGAGTTAAGGTTATTTATTAAGTTAATTAAGATTCATGAGAGATATGACTTGAACTGGGTGGTGAAGGAAGCATGACACTTTGCTGGCACAAAGGAGCAAATTCCCAGTAGATTCTTAGAAGGATTTTAGGAGCCCTCATAAATTAAACTAAAGTATGTACCCAAAAATAGCTATAAGGGAAAGACAAGTGGGTGTGTAAGGAAGATTAGTTTTTGAAACCTGAGTTTTCGGTATGGGCTTGTCTTTGAATGTATTACTTACCGTAATGTCATGATCAATTTAATGCATCAGTCAGTTTTCTCCCTGTTTCAATGAGAGCTGTGTAATAACTTGGGGGGAATCAGGGCACATGCACCCTTGAATTCAAAGGCTTTCACAGAACACATTGAACTCTACCCTGTAGCATCCAGACTTGAATCAACATTTTATAATGGAAATACTGACATTCTGCCAGCAACGAGGCATATCATTTATTTCAATAACTTGGTCAAAAATCACTCATCAGTTTCTGATTTGGAAATGTTTGCATTCTTCATTCTTATAAAAGGCAATGGTTTGAAACTTATTTGTACATTATTACTATACTGACAGGTATACTGAAAGCCTAGATGTATTCTTTCTAAATATTTGTATTTCAAAAACAGAGTTCTGTAAATTTCATTCAAGCACTCCCATACACACACACACACACACACACACACACACACACACACTTTGTTCTCCAGGGTTCCCATTTAGAATGAAGGACACTTCTCACCAATTTCACCTCTATTTAACACTTATTGAGCTACTTGCTTTGTATAATATGGAACTGAAGTTTTTGCAAAATAAAGAACCATGATAGTCCTTTGGAATTTATCCTGTAGACAACAGAGGAGTTATCATTTTATCTTACAATAGAATAAGCCTGAGAGTGAATAGTGATCACTTTTTAGTCACTTGCTATGTACCAGGTTCTATTTTTAAGTAATTTTGTTACCTCGTTTAATCCTCATCACAAACCTATTAGGTAGGTTCTCCTGTTATCAGTGTTTAACAGACGAGGAAACAGGGACATGAGGAGTTTACTTAAGGCACCCAAATCACACAGTTCCTAAGCTGTGTTCATAACTAGGCCATCTGGTCTGGAGCTGTGGTAGAATGAGAAATGGATATGGTCTGTCTCAGGTTCCTGGCACTCACAGAGCTCTTAAAATCCTTGGAATTTCTTGAATGACAGAAGTGGCTTTTGTCTGTCTTAAGGAGTCTCTTTCTATCACATCTAATTTTTGTTAATTAGATGACTTAGAATGAGATAACTAAGTAGCCTCAGAATGGGGTTGGTCACCAGAAAGACCAAGTGATCAGAAGGTTGTAACTTCCAGCCCACCCACTAACCTCCTGGTAGTGGGAGCACTGGAGAATGAGCAGCATAAAGACTCTTGAACAAAAAGGTTGATGAGCTTTCAGGTTGGTGAGCACACGTAGGTGCTGAGAAGGTACCTGGAAAGGACACGGAAGCCCTGTATACCACTCCCTTCTCCCTCCCACCCCCCACCATATCTTGCCCTGTGCACCTCTTCCATCTGGCTGTTTCTGAGTTGTATCTTTTACAATAAGCCAGTAAATGTAAGCAAAGTGTTTCCTTGAGTTATGTGAAGTTATCAAATCTGAAGAGGGGGGCGTGGGAATCCTGAGTTATAACTGGTTGGCCAGAAGCGTAGGTGGCCGAGACTGGCAACTGGAATTTGAAGTGGGGTGCAGTCCTATGGGATTGAGTCGTTGGATCTATGGAATCTGACATTAACTCCAGGTCATTAGTATCAGAAATAAATTGAACATCACATCGGTATCCAGAGAATTGGAGAAGTATCTGTCGGTGTTGGAAAGCACCCCCAAATAACCCATGTTCATAGCTGCTGTATTGTTATACTCCACTGGTGGTGATGGTTGACTCTGTGATGACGGATGAAATTCCCCAAGAAAACAGATAGAGAAGTAGGAATGAGGCAGGCATAGTTGGCATAGCACATAGCTTAGATGTAGTTAGGCAAGCTTTTGTTTTTGTTTTTGTTTTTGGCAGGTCTAATTTAGATAATTGAGGAGCAGGGTGGTTAAGCACATTCAGGTACCTTTCTTATTGATAAATGACTTCACCCGACAGGCCAGGTATATTGGACCTGACCACCTTGTGGGTTGAAATGTGGAATGACCTATGCATAAATCACAGAAATAATGAGGAATTATCCAAATCACAGAGGCATGGTGCTGGAAGAGAAGCCCAAATCTATTTAGGCAGAATTTTCCATTATTTACAGAGTCCTTGAAACACATGTAAACTTAAAAGGTTGAGAGTTAGTAATCAAGACTAGTGATCAGATACCCATAGCCCTCTGCACTTAGTTTATGAAATAGTTTAATTACTGTTGTGGACTTATATAAATCTTGTAAAAGGCAAGTTTGTGTCTTTCTCTCTAAGAGACCCTCATTCTCTCTTGAACGTGTTTCCTGCTCTATAATAAACTATACTTTGATTCTTTCTGAGACTCATTCTTGAATTCCTTCTTGTGGCAAAGTCAAGAACCCATAGAAGAACTATACCCCATGCACCCTGACATCAGGAAGAGAAGATGTAAATTCAGAACTTTTGTTGATGAACTGTTTTTGAACTTTTTTGTGTTTTTGAACTTATTTGTTGTTGCGGAATAAAAGAAAGAGGATAAAAGAAAGAGCAAAGGAAACAGAAAAGGGGTCAAACAGACAAGAGAACTCTGCCACCACCAAGAACAGAAAAACCCCAAGAACAACACATGTAAGGTGTCAAATGCCTTCAAGACTCAAGAAGGAGAAAGTCCACATAAATATCTGACTGTATTTAGGGGATATTTAGAGACTTCCAGGAATACAAGTCCTGGCGGGGACCAAAGTCAGGATCCAGAGTACAGAGAACTCAGCTGTGAATCAGCAAAGAGGGACAGAGATGGCAATTATGAAGGACTTGTCTTTCAGAAATTTTGCTGTTGAAAAGGATGAATAAAAGGGTAACAGAGAATTCCCACTTCAGCTTTTGAGAAACAGTTATAAGCCCTTTTCTCTTTTAGCCAATACTTTAAAGATTTCTTTTCCTTCTAATCTAATTGTGTGCCTGATTGGGAGATTCCAGAGGCCGATCTTGTAGTAGCAGAGTCTGGAGACCCCATGGCAGAATTCACCATTGCTCACAATTGGGACTATATCAGCCAATCTTCCAGGTGGACACGTTTCAAGGTAACCATTAAAGCAAATCTCCAGGTGGATAACAATTTGAGATAACCATCGAAGCAAAGATCAGCTCCCAGGTACTCCTCATTCCATTCTTTACCCTATCTTTAGCCTCACATTTGAGGCATAAGCCTGGTCATTTCATGCTTGTTTATTTCAGCCTGCAAGTGACCAGAAGCAGAATTTACAATCTGCAGCAAATTTTGTGGCTCATATGGAGATACTGTGCATTGCAGGTGGCTGATCACCTGACTTCACTGACAAGGCAATGACCGCTCATAAGTGCTAGCTACTCGTGGCTAGCAGGACCCATGGCTGGGAATTCAGGGATTTCCCAGTAGCTGCCAAGACTCCTTTGTCTTGGGGAATCTTCCAACTTTTTCCTCCATGGCACCAGTTGCACTATCTGCCTCACTAGTGCAAGGAAGGTAATCTTGGGGTAGTTGAGGAGCTTAAGACCTGGGTAAGTCCATCAGAGGCACATCTGGAAAACCTCTGTCTCCTCTGTGATGTCATTTGAGCTATACTTTTTTTGGACTTAGCTGTTCATGGGGCTGTCTTTTGTTCTAGACGTATAGGCCATCTGTGGCACTATGTGGGCTCTGCTCCATTTGAGCTTAGCTGCTTGTGGGCCTGTGGTTGAGACAGGGTCTCAGGACTTTTCCCCAGTTCCTTCAGTGGGAATCAGTCTGAGAGTGTGCCATCTGAATCTGTAATTATGTGCTTTTGTCTGTTTCTATCTGTGACTCTATTTACCCTAGGAGGCATGCAAGGTATCCTGGAACTCTAGCTGATTACATATTATGGCCTGTTTCTGTGCACTGATGGGCAAATTATAGCAAGGAAAATCCAGAGCTCAAATGGCTAATCTACAACTATAACGTAGAATCTTCTAAAGCTCTCTATTTCTCTCGTTCCTTTTCTGCTGTTTTGAATCTGCTGTTATTATGCTACTGGTGTGAAGGTAAAACACCAGTATTTTAGGGTCACTTGTAGATTTTGCTTTTATTATACAGTTCAGCCAATTCTAGCTAAAATGTAAACATTAAAAACTCATTTGAAACTGAAAAAGAAGACATAACGTTTTTTAAATCAAACTGCCATGGAAACGGCTTTACCTAAATTTTGGTCCACAGTCGTTATTGAATTACCTATTAGGGCAAAGTTTAGCCATGTGAACAAATTCTAATTTATTAGAAATATAATTTAGATTCAGTTATCTTTTACAAAGTGATGATTTTGCATTACTATTTCATGGCTAGAGTTCTGAGGTAAAATGATCAGATATTTGTTTATGTGTATGTAGATATTTTTATATATGTTTACATATATGTATATGTTATGAGTTATGCCTAGCATGCTATCAAACTGGCTTATAAATAAATAGCCCTAAATTGACATAAATAAATCAGTCTGTCAGCATACATTTTTGTCTGGATTTACTATTAATAATTAGGTAAGTTTTATATTTGTCTCTTCCAGATATTTTAGGGTGTCAGGGTTTGACATAAAGGTTATACGACTATTAACCTAGCCAAGAACAAAGTGGTCTTTGTATGATTTTTTGACATACAAGTTTATTGGTTCAATGAAAACAGCTGACTGAATTTTCTGAGTTATCAACAAAATACCCCTATATTTAAGTTTCTTACGTAGGGGAGCACCTACTGTCCGCAGGCTTTTGAAAATGGTGAATCAGGAAATAACCTAAAATGATGGCTGGCTTTGTCTAACATCTCAGTTTTCATAAATAATCGAAGTAGCCTCCTAAAAACGAATGAGTCAAGTACACATACATGAAATAAATGTTTGCAAATGAGCTTTTCGTGTGATTTGAAATCTTGGAATTGTTTTGGATGTTCATTAGATTGCTAAATCACTTTCATGTGAAAAAAGATTGTGATATGAAGAAACATGTTTCTAAAACTTATGGAATAGTCTCATTTATAAAATACTAACATTTGACAGTTCAGGATTTCTTGTTTCCTAGGTTTTCACTAACATTTAAGGTTACTAAGAACAAGAGTTCTAATTAATATATAACTCTATATATCAAATATGCCAAGATAAAGTACAAGCTTTAATGAGAATTTTATATGAGAAAAATCTTGAGTAGTAAATTTTTGTCCTGAAATGAAACTGTCGGGAGCAGATGCGATGTGGGGAGCAGACAGACGCTGTCACTGTCACAGGCCTTGAGTAAAGGCCCCCAGCGAAGGCAAGGTCTCGCTTGATGGCTCTGCATCCTCGCCTAAGGCAGGGGATGCAGGGATGCAGCCTGCTACATGGAACAGTGTCTCAGATGCCCACACATCTGGGTACACACAGTCCAGACAAAGCCTTAGCTACAGCCAAGATAACCACGGAACAGCTTGCCATTTAGGTAACAACAAGATTCCATTATAGCTCCCTCACAGACCTTGAATCCCTCCCAATTTCTTTTGTGCTTGATTCTAAAATAAATGTGCTGAGCTAGTTCGGGGTCACTTCTCCTCCATTAGAGGAAAGTGTCCTACCTGGTCCCAGCTTTTATGTCTTTGTGTCTGTGTCTTTCTTAATCTCTCTCTCTCTCTTTCTCTCTTTCTCTCTCTCTCTCTCGGGACCCTCAAGACAGCTGCATGGGCAGTGGCATCTGGCACCTGAACAGGGGCCTGAACACGAGAAAACTCCTCATCTCAGACAAAGAGACTCTCTGAGAGAGGTGTGCACCTAAAAATAAGAGAAGGTAAGGAGCAGATTTAGTTTCAGCTTGGCTCCCAAGAGAGGAGTCTGTATGTCCAAGTGTTAAAATCTAAGCTTCGGACAAGAGGCTGCCCGGTTAAAGGTTCTCAGTTAGAGGAATTTTTAAGCTTTGTGCAGAGAACATGCCCTTGGTTCCCTCCTCAAGGGACAGTTAATTTGGATACTTGGAACAAGGTCGGGAAACAACTCAGGGGGCCAAGTTTCCCCCATGCCTTGTTCATGGCCATGCTAGCCATTGTTACTTGTCAGACTGGTGGAACAAGGGGAAATCCTTGCTGGACTTATTTTCCAGACCCTCCCATTCTCCAGCCCGCTACTTGGGCTAGTGGGTTTGTCCCTGTCTTTACCAATGGTATGTTGGGAGGACAGTCTGATAAACATATTGCTGCTGACCATAGTACAAATTTTAACTTCATGAAAGCCTTTCTAACACCCTAAGTTGGGTTGTCTTAAGATGAGTCAAAAACAACAACAACAACAACAAAAACACCCTCGTACGGGGCTACACAAATAGTTAATTTTTCAGGACCCTGGGACATAATAAAATATCTGCAAACTATAAGTGGAGCTTCCCTAGTTCTACTTATAATGTCTGCCAGGTTCACCCCAATATCCCATACTGCCCTAATAACATAGGGAGAGAGCCTGAAAAATACCCCAATTGGATAAAATGTGCCACTGCTGTGCCCACGGTAATAAACCTTATGGGAATCCCCCCCTTAATCTATAATTGGTCTCACAGACTAGACCCCTCTCATCCTAACCATGACCTCATTTCCCCTGGGGGTTTTGTGGACAACACTGTACTACTTCCCAAGGTGACATCCAAAAGAAACTGTGGCGGCTCGCCACCTCCCTTGATTTTGTTAACTTTACTAGTGGGTCATTGGTCAATTTGGGAAAAAGCTTTGGGGCAACCTCACCCTGCTACAGGGTCTGGGCCTGTGTCCAACCCCCTATGTCCTTTTAACAGACTCTGTTAACGTCACCCCAGTAGATATCCATCATGCCTTATAATGTAACTCTTATAATCTTACAAATTGTGTCACCCACCATAATACCGGACAAGACACCCTGGTTTGACGCCAGCCCCCCTTTGTTATGATTCCTACTAACAAATCAGGCCCTTGGTATAATGATATAGGACTACAGGTACTTCAGAAATTACACCACCAAGTTGTGCCTGGCCTCTTAGGGCCTTTGCATTGATAATTTTTGGATTGGTGACCTTAATTTTGGTCATCGCTTCTACAGTAACTGCCGCTGCCACATTGTCTCAAGCCATCCAAAATGCCAAGTTTGTCAACACTCTGACTCAAAATGCCTCCAAGGCCTTACAACAGCAAAAATCCATAAACTTAGAGCTAAAAACAAAATTAAATGCCTTGGAGGCTGTAGTCACTGGATTGAAAAACCAGATAAACAACACAAAAGTAAAACAACGACTATGATGCCATGAGACATACAATTGGGTTTGTGTTCCTTGTGTTTCTTATTATAAGTCTTTAAAATTGGGACTTAGTTAAAAAACACCTCCAAGACATATGAAGTCACAATAACATCAACATAGACTTGCTCAAGCTCCACCACAATATTCTGGACATCCAAAATAGTCAAGATCCTGTCTTGCAACCTGCCCAAATAACACAAAATCTTCTTAATGACCTCAAAGAATTCAATCTCTTTAATACGTCAAAACATTCTACCTGTTCTAAGTTTTTTCATATTTACACCAATCCTCCTTTGTTTTTCGCCAGTCGGATGTGAAATCCTCCAACGCCAATTCAGAGCCACCACAGTAGAAAATCAAAAAAGATGAGGCGGAAGGATCGCCGGAGCCCAGCAGGTCGAGGCTGCGGAGGCTGGGGGCCGCCACTGCACTCCAGTCTGGGCGACAGAGTGAGACTCCAACTCAAAAAAAAAAAAAAAAGAGAAAATAGAAAAGGAGATGTCGGGAGTGGATGCGATGTGGGGAGCAGACAGACGCTGTCACTGTAACAGGCCTTGCGTAAAGGCCCCAAGCGAAGCCAAGGTCTCGCTTGATAGCTCTGCAGCCTCGCCTAAGGCAGGGGATGCAGGGATGCTGCCTGCTGTATGGAACAGTGTCTCAGATGCCCACACACCTGGGTACACACAGTCCAGACAAAGCCTTAGCTACAACAGGATAACCACGGAACAGCTTGCCATTTAGGTAGCAACAAAATTCTGTTATAGCTCCCTCACAGACCTTGAATCGCTTCCAACTTTCTTTGTGCTTGATTATACAATAAACGTGCTGAGCTAGTTCGGGGCCACTTCTCTCCATCCAAGGAAAGTGTCCCCTCCGGCCCCAGCTTTTCTTTATGTCTTTGTGTCTGTGTCTTTCTTTTGTTTTTTGTTTGTTTGTTTGTTTGTTTGTTTTTGAGTTGGAGTCTCACTGTGTCGCCCAGACTGGAGTGCAGTAAAAAAAATCCCGGCCACCGCAGCCTCGACCTGCTGGGCTCCGGCGATCCTTCCGCCTCAGCCTTCCGAGTAGCCGGAATTACAGGCACGCGCTACCACGCCCGGCTGATTTTTTGATTTGTTGTAGAGAGGAGGTCTCACCAAGTTGCCCAGGCGGGTCTCGAACCCGCAGGCTCAGGCAATTCATTCACCTCAGCCTCCCAAGGCGCGGGATGACAGGCTGAGCTACCGAGGCCGGCTGTCTCTTGGAACCCTCAAGGCAGCCCGACGGGCCGCAGCATAAAACAACTGGTTATTTTAGAAATGAGAGAAATACAGGGCAAATCAGAAAGTCCACACATGTTGTAAATGGTCTATGTAAGTCCTGATCAGATTCTTAAAAAAGAATTTATGAAAGGAATTTTATATATGATTAAATTGGTTATAATAACAGGGAATTATTTAAAATAGTCTTTCTGAATATTAGTCCGCTATGCTAAAACAAGGTTTCTCTTACACTATTGATTTCCTCTTAATGGAAATCTCAGATGTTTAACTTTTATTATGACTCGCTGCTTCCGGGTGTTTTTCCTCTTGGAAAAGCCCAGGATGATGGCTCTCTTCTTAACTCTTTTGTCAGTTCCTCTTTGTTCTCCCTCTAGTTCTGACTGCTTTTGTGGCCTGATGCTAAAATATTTTATCATATTGATCTAAAAACACAATGATTTCCTTCAGTATAACTTAATTCTGTATTCTTGGCATTTGGTGATATGTCTAAATTGTTCCATGTAACTAGAAAACTTTTCATGTTGTAACTAAGTGTCATATGTTTCCCTACTATATGCATAAACTTGAAATACTCTTCCTGCCTGATTAATTCAAATATCCTTTTCATCGGCCTTGATTTCCAGCTTATCTCCCATAAGGAAAAACACCCTGCAGAAGATTTTGCTTTGCCTCTTAGAAAATGGCCTAAGGCAAGATTTTGCTTCCTCAAGATAATTCCTATATTAGTATCATTAGGGTTTTGGGGACTGTTTAGGAAAACTGAGATTTTAAAGAATTCAGATTTTTACATTCAGAGATTTGCATCCATGTAACTTTCTGTGTTGCTTTTAAAGTTTTTAATTACTACTTTGATTAAATGGATAACTGTTATTTTACCCTGATCTGTGATTCTATTTCAAGAAAATGTTCTGAGCCTTTTTACATATTTTGATGAATGTTCTATTAACTAATCCTTGTGCTGTTACATTACAGGACTTTTCCTCTTGGTTTTGAAAAAGGCAATGATTTCTGCAAAATCCCAATAGTCAGGGCCTCATCTTCAGACCCAGAAGATAACTGCCTTTATGAAAATGAACTGCCTTTATGAAACACAGGGCCAGAAATTAAAGTTAATTGATCTCCCTAAGCCCAGGGACTATTGCAAAAGAGCATGTGAGATTGTAAGGGTTGATTTTTGAAAGAAAAAGTCAATTCAGAGTTTGTTTCAAATTAAACATTAATATCAAAAGTGCAGTCGTGATGGGCCAGAATCTAGGCCCCTGTGCCAGAATGACAGAATTTTCTTAGATCATTAGTCTGTTTGCTAATAGAAAATTATAAATGTGTTTAAAAATCGTACATTGTGAAACCGATTAAAATTAGATAGATTCGTTTAGAAGTTTTTATTAAAATTGGCTTCAATGTTACTAATGCATTCATGCAAAGATAGTCGTTGGTGCTCTCTTTTGAACAAACTTTTTGTGTAATATCAAAAGCTAGGGAAAGGTTTTTGTTTATTTTTTAGGTAAACTGCAAAAAAAAAAAAAAGAAAAGAAAAAGAAAAAAGAAAGAAAGAAAAGAAAAAAATAAATAAAGGAAAGAGACAGATTCAGTTGACCCCAGTTGTTTTTCTTAGTTCTTACTGTTTGAGAAAATAAGTCTCCTCTATCAAAGAGTAAAGGGCTTTTAAAAGAGTTTTTAAAAAGTCTTTAAATGATCATTTTGGCTAAATGAATGACTATTTTATAATGACCTATGATCCTGTGTAATAACCAATAGACAATAGATATGCGATCCAAAATTGTATGACATTTCTATAATCCTGGTATGTCTAACTATATGTATCATTAGGGTTTTTTGACTGTTTAGGGAAACTGAGATTTTAAAGAATTCAGATTTTTACATTCAGAGATTTGCATCCATGTAACTTTCTGTGTTGTTAAATTATGTACCTCAGAATAACCAAATTTTCTTGTCAATTGTATCTTTGATGATGGCTGTCCTAAGACTATTTTTTTTTTTTAGATTGAAACATATAGTTTATTTAGGAAGTAAATAGAGAGAGAGATTGAGGATTCAGATTCACCTCGTCCAGGTAACAGAGGGAGCCAAAGCTAGGAAACATGGCGGCCATAGCTCAAAGAGCCATGTGGACACACCAGAGTTTAACAAAGCAGTGGCCTATCCTAAGACTTTTGTCACCCACAATTATTGCTTTACTTTTATCCTTTTCAATAAGTGATTTATAATAGCTATAGGACTCCGACAGTTATTCTTCAATGTAAACTTCTAATAACCTGGGAAATTGTGCCACTGGACTAGGAAAAAGAATTCCAGGACTCTTATTATTAGAGAATTTATGTGTTCATGAGGATTGCTGACCCAATATACAGCAGAAAAGGAGTTAATTGCATGGACTGACTAATAGAAGACACATCATTTTGTGTGACCTTTTGTTTGGAGCGTTACTGATTCCTTTTGTTTTGTCTTTCATAATCAAGAAAACTTTTTCTTCTGAGTTATTTATGGCTTTTCACAATTGAGTAAAATTTGAAGTATATTTCTTTCTACCTGATTTCTCCAAAATTTGGAAACTATTTGTGAATATTGATCTATGTCAATATAGTTATTCGCATATGTTCAGTAAGAATCTGTTTTCTTTTGTAACAGGACATGATTGGAGATGCTGGGTTTTTCTACTGAGACTTTGACTGGAATGACATTTTCAGGTGTAAAGCAGACTGCTTTGAGAAATTGAGACTGAGGTGTATAAAGAGCCAATAAAAAACCTCTTGGAAAAACTGGCCTGTTGTCTCTGCAGGGCTCGTGACCTGTAATAGGTAAAGACATTAGCTCACTGATGGGCCGGGGAACCCCAACTTATTTGAGACCTTGAAGAGAGGAATCCGTCTAGTTCATTCAGGTGTGTTGCAGGCAGATCCTTGATTGGGCTTTCTATAAAATTCCCTATAGAAAAAAACTCCAACAAAACCAATTTAAAAAGAGCCTATATGGCAATATAGGCTGTACTTGCTGTACTTTACACAAATAATCAAACTATGTAAGACATACTTTGCAAATAAATTAGTCCTAATATGATTTATCTTTGGTAAAAATGGAGAGAGCAAATTATGTTTCGAAAAAAGACACAGTACATAGTACACACAGCTGTGTGTATTTCTCAAATTATTTTCGTAATATAATTTGGGTTATGCAAGCATTAGACACCCACGTTTTGTCTGTAAAAACCCTGTCTCAAGACCTGTTCATGGCATGGTTGGGTCAACTTTCTAATACATGAACAACTTCATAGATAATATAATTGCTATTCTGCCTACAGAATTAGCAATTATTAGATTATTAGATTCTCTTTTTCATTATTTTTGAGAATGTGTTGTTTTCTGCCATTTAGATTGAATTGTGAATTCTTTCCTGGCTTAAGTTCATAGAATTTAATGTTAAAATAGAGATCCTAAGGCAGACAGATTGGACTCTATGACAATAAGATACCAAATTATAAATAAGACCTAACGTCCTGCCAGGCAAAGGTTAAATATATTTAGCTAACCTGTCATCATATCCACAATTGACAGTGAAAAACAAACTTCAAAAAGAAACATTGCCAAATATGTTAAGATCTGAGCACTTATCCTAACTTCTGAGTATAGCTTCTAAAAGACCATGTATCCCACAGATATGGCCCTATGTTCTTTTCAACTGAGAGACTGAATCCTTTTAATGACCTGAACAGGGAGGATCTGAAATTGCTGCTTAACATAAGCTATACCTTAGCTAAACATACTGCTGTAGCTTTTAACACCAACCATGCTCTCCCTCTGCTCACTGAAGAAACCCCACAAGTCAAGTGGCCCTGAGGAATCCCCTGGCCCTAGACATTCTGACTGCTGATCACAGCAGCACCTGTGCATTGATTAGAACTGAATGTTGTGTGTATTTCTCAAGTTATTCCCATAATATAATTTGGGCTATGCAAGCATTAGACACCCACATTGTGTCTGTAAAAGCCCTGTCTCAAGAGCTGTTCATGGCATGGTTGGGTCAACTTTCTAATACATGAACACTTCACAGATAATGTAATTGCTATTCTGCCTACAGCTCCTCTCTGTTGCCATGGGGTTCTATTACTGCTGTACACTGTGTATGGTGACACAGGACCAGCTCTCTCCAAGGTTCCTGGGTCTTTGCTCCAACAAATTCCTTCCACAAGTTCAGGTCTTTGGAAACATTTCCAAACCCCAAGTGAATCTGTTCCATTCTAATGTCCCTCAACAATGCCCCCTTTCAGCTGGTAATAGCCAGCCTGAATATGTCCACTGTTTTCCGTACAAATGGAATGGAACCTGACAGTAGGGAGTTGTAACCGAGAATCTCCATTTCACCTTTTTTGATTCGAGGTCTCACTCTGTTGCCCAGGCTGGAATGCAGTGGCCTCATCACTGCTCACCACAGCTTTGATTTCCTGGGCTTAGACTATCCTCCCGAGTTGCTGGGACTACTGGTGTGTGCCACCACACCTGGTTATTTTTAAAAATTTTTTTGTAGAGATGAGGTTTTGCTATGTTGCCTAGGCTGGTCTCGACCTTCTGGGCTCAAGCAATTCTCCCATCTCAACCTCGTAAATGCCGGGATTACAGGTGTGAGCCACCGCACCTGACCCATTTCAACTTTTGAGAAACAGTTTTATGTTTTTTTCTCTCTTAGCCAACACTTCCAAAATCTATTTTTCCTTTCTCACCTAATTGTGTACTTGCTTGAGTGATTCCAGAGGCTGATCCTGTAATAGCTTACATGAATTAGAAAGACATATTAGGTGCTCAGTAAATTCACAGGTGAGCGAAAATAGTAACTAACATTTATTTTGTGCTTCCTATGTCTCAGGTACTATTCTAAGCACTTTATATGCATTAGCTCATTTATTATTTCCAACAATCCCACAGGAAGTAACTTTATCATCATTATCCCATTCATACGTACGGAGAAAATAAGGTACAGAAAGTTTAGATCATTTACCCAAGTTTGTGCTCTTAAGCTCTACACCACTGCCTGTAATGATATGTTTGAAGATCTGAGACAAGATTTTTAGAAGATCTTATTTTAAAACATAAATCCATAGTAAATTGCATTCATATTCATTAATGATTTAATCTACTACCCAAGGGATGGACATGACAGTGAAAAGAGTTAGGAAAAAAATCCACACAGACTCATAAGATTAAACAGTATTATCAAAATAACTCTCCTCACTGCCTCTGTGTCTGTAGCACACAGCACTATGCACACTCCATAAATACTTATAGAAAAATAAATCAATAACTCTAAACCATAAATTATTAGGATAAGATTGGTAAGATTTGTTGATGTGAACACGGTTTTAAATAGCGATAAAAAGGAAGATGTAGCGAAAGAAAAATAACTTTTCAGAAAAGTGTATTCCGTGTCTTCTTGTTTAATTTTCATATGATGATTGCTTTTACTTCTTCTTTGAGTCAGAGTCTTGCTCGGTTGTCCAGACTGGAATTCATTGTTATGATCACGGCTCACTGCAGCCTCAACCTCCTGTGCTCAGGCAATCCTTCCACCTCAGCCTCCTGAGTAGCTGGGACTGTGGGTGCATGCCACCACAGTTGGTTTACTGTCTCTCTGTGTTGCCAAATCCGGTCTCAAACTCCTGAGCTCATGCAGTCCTTGTGCCTCGACCTCCCAAAGTGCTGGGATTACAGGTGTGAGCCACTGCACGCGGCCAGATTGTTTCTTTTTAAAGACTAAACCTAACTGAAATTGCTTACCGGTCCAAAAGCAGTTTCTGTCCTTTTCCTCTCCTTAAGAATTCTTCAGTTTTTGTTTTCTTTTTTGTTGTCGCTTTTGTTGTCGTTTTTAATGATGTTGTGGAAACAGCAGAGGGAGCTAAAATTAATGAACTGAGTTTGCTGCCATCATCAGAGCTTCTAAGTCTTTGAAAACTAGGCACATCAGTTTTCCACTCCACTTAGAAACACAGTTTGAACTGAGAAGATGTGCACTCCTTGCCTGGAAGGTAAGAGAGTCAAAGTACCTAAAATTGGGTGGTAGAACTGAAACATTGCTTTCACATAACGAAAAAGACTAACTTGTCCAAGAACACATTTTAGAGGAGGCCTGAGAAAGCTGCAGCTCTGTCTGCTAGACCTGTAAATACACGTGCTACATCTCACCCCTCTGGCAGAAGGATAGGCCTGGAGGCCTCTGTAGGGTTGTTTGTCACCTCCAGTAGATACAGGCCTCCTTGGAAGGGGTCAAGACGGGAGGAGAGTTCTAGACCACAGTAAATCTCTTTTAACTGCAGCATATGGTCCATTTACATGCAATGACTGATATATTTGGGATTCAATCTACTGTTCTATCTGTCCCATTAATTTTACATTTTTTTGCGTGCCAGTTGAAGATGCGGTTGAAATTATGTTTTATATCACTCACTTTAAGATACAAGTTAACTATATGATATCTTTTAGAGGGATTTCCTTCAAAATAGATACAAATTAACATTTCAGAGCTTAAAGAAGCTTCGGATGCTTGGAGAACTGTGTGCCCTCCCTTATTCCCTGATTACGACTGAATAAATGAGATGTTGCTCTCTGCTTATTAGTCTTCCTCATCTGCTTGTTGGCTCACTTCCCTGTCTCACCCCAAAAGGAACATGACCAAAGTCACACAGTGAGTTTCTAGTGGAACAGGTGCTTGGTCCTTAGTGTTTTTATTTTCCATTTATTGATCCAGACACTAAATCAATGTAAGAGCATACATGAACCTTTTTTCCTGCTATAGCTGGGAGAGTTCTTGAGCAGCATTCTTTTTCAATGCCATAGCTGCTGATACAGAAGGTGGCAGTGCGCTCACTCTTATTAATATGCCGAACATATTTGCTTCCTGACATCTGTCATTTTGCATAACTATGAACACAAACCATAGACACCATCTGGGATGTCAGGGCAAAGGGGAGTGTGACTGTTTGAATTCCTTTTCAATTTAATTTCACAGTTTTTAAGAGTCTTGCTTTTCTTCCATGATAATTATGGGCACAATAATTAACAATTATCCTCTGAGTGATAAAATTACTACAAATTAAGAAATAGTCATGAATATAATTCACAAATAATTATGTGACACAGCATAAGAAGTTCAGAACTAATGAAACTAAATTAATTAAAGCTACGAGAGATAATTTTGTTGGTCTCTTAAAGGCAGACTGTCCCAAGATAACTTACAACACCTACAATTATAATTCAGAAGGATAGCTGAGGAGTGTGCTCACAAGTGTGTGTGAGGAATATGCTAAGTTGCATTGCCAGTGGCAGGTGGATATAGGTCTCATCAGGACCTGAAGAAAAACAGTGCTAAAATGTTGACATGAGCATGAAGTATTGGGGTGAATATAATGAAAATCCTAGACCAATTTTTTTTACTGGGAGTTAATGTTGGCAAAAATGGCAAAGAAGTAACCTCTGAAAATTCATTGCCCCATAAAAAGCAATAAGAAAATGGCAAAAATTGGTCAGAATAAACTTTCATGTGAACTCTGGAAATTAACTAAAGGCTTATGGCAATCCAGAGAGTGATTATTCACAAAAAATGGCTGAATCTTGGTAAGAACAATTAGCTTGATGACATTTTATTAGGTTGGTGCAAACGTAATTGTGGTTTTTGCAAGCTGAAATTTGTCATTTAATATTTGAATAGATTCTTAATAAATGTGGTTATGTCATACATCATTTTGAACATGCACTTCTCACTTTATGTTTTTTTGCTAATGACTTATTACTTGATGCTTATTTCATATTTATTTTTGACTATGGAAATGATATTGGACAAGAAGCAAATTTGAACAATTTTCTTATTCAAGTCCAAAATAGGTCATAAAGCAGCAGAGACAACTGCAACATCAACACCACATTTGGCCCAAGAACTGCTAACGAATGTACAGTGCAGTGGTGGTTCAAGAAGTTTTGCAAAGGAGACAAGAGCCATGAACATGAGGAGAGTAGTGGCTGACCATCAGAAGTTGACGACGACCAATTAAAAGCAATCATCGAAGCTGATCCTCTTACAACTATACAGAAAGTTGCTGAAGAACTCAATGCCGACCATTCTAACGTCGTTCTGCATTTGAAGCAAATTGGAGAGGCAAAAAAACTTTATTAGTGGGTGCCTCTTGAGCTGACCAAAAATCAAAAGAATCGTCATTTTGAAGTGTCGTCTTCTCTTATCCACAACAATGAACGACCCAATGAACTATTTCTCAATCGGACTGTGATGTGCAGCAAAAAGTGGATTTTATACGAAAACCTGCAATGACCAGCTCGGTGGTTGAACTGAGAAGAAGCTCCAAAGCACTTCTCAAAGCCAAATTTGCACCAAAAAAATGACCATGGTCACTGTTTGGTGGTCTGCTGCTGGCCTGATCCAGGAACTTTCTGAAACCATTATATCTGAGAAGTATGCTTAGCAAATCAATGAGGTGCGTCAAAAACTGCAATGCCTGCAGCCAGCATTGGCCAACAGAAAGGGCCCAATTCTTCTCCATGACAATGCCTGACCACACGTTGCACAAACAAGGCTTCAAAAGTAGAACAAATTGGGCTACAAAGTTTTGCCTCACCCACCATAATCACCTGACCTCTCACCAACCGGTTACTACTTCTTCAAACATCTCAACAGTTTTTGGCAGGAAAAATGCTTCCACAACCAGCAGGGTGCAGAAAATGCTTTCCAAGAGTTCATCGAATTCCGAAGCACAGATTTTTGTTGTTGTTGTTACTACAGGGATAAACAAACTTCTCATTGGCAACAATGAGTTGATTAATAAGGATGTGTTTGAGCCTAGCTATAATTTAAAATCAAGGTTTAAAACTGCAATTACTTTTGCACCAATCTAATAACTTGTCCTGTTCCCATTCCGTCTCTCAGGCTCTCTGTTAGCCTCAAAAACCAATGACCTGGCAACCGCTTTAGCAGGCAAAATGGATTGAAGTTCTTCAAGGCCTCATTTCTAAAGAATTATTGTTATTTCACCTCTTAGGTGGTTTCCTGAGAGACACCAATTGCAAGACTTGTCTTTATTTGACCTGACTCTGAGCTTGCCTGGTGCCAAAGTCTTTCCTTGGGGACATTTGTCAAAAACGCTTAAAAGTCATTTAACTTTGCAAAGTTGGAAAGACTCTGATTTCCAGAGTTGCCATATTATGATCTGATTATCTGCCTGAGACAGTAGATAACAGAGCAAATAATAGGCCAAAAACACATAAAAGGAAAGGCAAGAGAATGAGATGTCCGTGGGGCTTTGAAGAGCTTTCACATATTCCTGAGACTCTAGAACCACATACACATAGGTCTGTGTGCATGCCAGGGTTGTGGGCATGCCCAAAAGACCTGAGAAGGCTCTAAGCTCTGGCATCTGGTTGACATTGAAGCTTTGCACGATGAGGAAGTAAAGGCTAGACAGAGTCATCCACTGCCTGGCTAAGTATTGAAGATGTGTCCAAAATGTACAGACTGCCCATTGGCAAAGAGAGAGGCCTATTGGTTCCAACTGTTTATGAAAATCTCTCTTAGGCTAGGTGTGATGGCTCACACCTGTAATCCCAGCAATTTGGGAGGCTGAGACAAGAGGATTGCCTGAGCCCATGGATTCGAGACCAGCCTGGGCAACTTGGTGACTCCTTGTCTCTACAATAGATCAAAAAATTATCTGGGCGTGGTGGCACGTGCCTGTAGTTTCAGCTACTTGGAAGGCTGAAGTGGAAGGATCGCCTAAGTCCAGCAGGATGAGGCTGCAGTGGGTCATAAACGTGGCACTCCCCTTCAGCCTGGGTGACAGAGTGAGACACTAACTCAAAAAAAAAAAAGAAACCTCTTTTGAATCATTAGTTGACCACTAAGCTCACAAAGCAGGAATTTCATTGGCCACATATAACAAAGAATATAAACTTTATAGAACTAATTCAGAAAAGTCACTAAACAAACAAGCAATAACAACAATAAAAAATAAACACAATAGCAGTAATAACAAACTCTGGGGGGTGGAAAGACTCTGATTTGTAGAGTTGCCATATTATGATTTGTAATACATGGTTTCCAACAAAAAATTATGAGACATGCTGTCTTAGTTCATGCTGTCATTTTGTGCTGCTAAAACAGAATACCTGCAACTAGATGATTTATAATGAACACAAACATAATTGGCTTATAGTATGAAGCCTGGGAGGTTCAAGAGTATAATGTCAGTATCTGGCAGGGGACTTGACACTGCATCATACCATGGTGGAAGGTGGAAGGACAAGGGAGGATGACAGTGAGAGAGCAGGTGTGAGCCAAATTCACTTTTGTAACAAACTCACTCTCAGAATAACGAATCCACTCATATAACAATGACACTGATTCATCCGTGAGGGCAGAGTCCTAATGACCTAATTACCTAAGGTCTCACCTCATGATACTGTGCATTGGGGATTAAATTTTCGACACATGAACCTTAGGAGGCACATTCAAGCCATATCACATGTCAAGATACAAGAAAGTATGGCCCAGATACATCAAAGCAGCAGCCAATGGAATCTGTTTCACAGGAAGCTCAGAGGTTTAACTTACTAAATAAAAACTTTAAGTCAGCTATTTAAAATGTACCCTCAAAAGCACAAGGAAATCACGTCTGAAGACTGAAAAGAGGACAGGGTGCAGTGGTTCACACCTGTGATCCCAGTGCTTTGGGAGGACAAGGTGGGAAGATCGCTTGAGGCCAGGCATTTGAGACTAGGCTGGGCAAGCTCATAGTGAGACCCTGTCTCTACAAGAAAAATTTAAAAATTAGTCAGGCATGGTGGCGTATGCCTGTAGTCCCAGCTACTTGGAAGGCTAAGGTGGAAGGAGTGCCTGAGTCTAGGAGGCCAGGGCTGTGGTGAGCTATGATTGTGCCACTGTACCCCAGTCTGGGTGATACAGTGAGACTCTGATTCAAAGAAGGAAGGAAGGAAGAAACGAACTAAAGAAAAGAATGAGGCTGATGCCTCACTAAATAGAACATATAAACAAAGAGATAAAAAAAATATTTTATAAAGAACCAAATAGAAATTCTGGAGTTAAAAATTACAATAACCAAAATGTCAAAGTTACTAGATGGTCTCAACAGCAGAAGAAAGAATCAGCAAACTGAAGATTGGTTAGTTGAAATTTCGATTTTCCAGTCTGAGAAACAGAAATAAAAAAAGAATGAATAAAAATGAAAAAGAACCTCAGCAACACGTAGGAGGCCACCAAGCATACCAGCTTAACAGGAATCCCAAAAGGTGAGGAGAGGGAGAAAGGAGAAAAAGAATATTGAAAGAAATAATGTCTAAAAACTTCCCAAATGTGGTGAAAGGCATTAATGTACACATTCAGGAAGCTTAATGAACTTCAAGTAGAATAAACTCATAGGGATGCACATTTAGACACATTATCACCAAACATTAAAAACTGAACACAGAGAATCTTTTGGGGGGGGTGGGGGGAAAGGTCACATTTATTTTGCTTCTTAGTGATGGTAGTGATTGTGGGGAAGAACAGGAGGGGGTCCTGAGAGTCAAATTCCCCTGGGAGGTGGCTCCAGCTTCCCAGAACCCTTGTCTCTCCTACTCTGGGCACTTAGGGGTGAGTTGAGGAAGCAGGGAGGCAGGGCATGATTGATAAAGCTGAGTCGACAGAAGGCACTGGTGGGGAGTACCTTGGGCCTGAGGGAGGGAGAGTGTGGGCCGCGGCCCCAAGTAAAGCCAGGGGTTTCTCAATACCCCTGCCTGTTCTCTAGTACTTTCCCTTCCCTTTCTTGGCTATGGCCCTGGCTTTGGTCTTGGGGGTGCAGGGCTTGGTCACACAGATGGTCTCCTGGCATTGGACGTGGTACCGCACTTCCTTGAGGCTGCCCTGGCGGACCTTCATACCTGTGGCCCTATCACAGGCCCCCCAGTTCTTGAACTTGTACTTGCAATCGGCTCCAAACACCGTCTTTCAGTTGCAGGGCACCCAGCACTGGATGCACGGGGTCTGGGCCACGCAGGTGTCCTTGTGGAAACCCACGCCGCAGTCCTTACTGCTGTGGGTGCAGAGCCCCCAGGCCCACTCCTCACACTCGCTGCCTGGGCCACCCTGGTCTTTCTTTTTGGCCACTGTGGTGGTGAGTGCCAGCAGGGCGAGGAGGAGGGAGCCTTGGAGCTGCGTCTCTTCTCGCTTGCTGCCTGCACTGCTCCACTCTCTCCTGCCCTGGGGCAGTCAAGACAGAGAATCTTAAAAACAAGAGAGAAGCAACTCAGCACGTACAAAGATTTCTCCATAAAATTAAGAGCAGATTTCTCATCAGAAACCATGGAGACCAGAGGCAATGGGGTGATATGTTCAAAGTACTGAAAGAAAAGGATTGTAAACTAAGAACCCTGTATCCAGCAAAACGACCCCTCAAAAGCCAAGAATTCTATATTCAGCAAAATCGTCCTTCAAAATGAAGGAGAAATAAAACATTTCCAGAGCATAAAAGCTTGAGAGAATTTATTGTTAGTAAGTCTGCATTACAAGAAATACTAAAGGGAGTGCTTCAGGCTGAAATTAAAAGTCACTAGATAGTAATTCAAATCTACATGAAGAAATAAAGTGCACTAGTAGAGGTAACTGTACAGGTAAATGTAAATGACTGCATAAATAAGTATTTCTGTAGCTCTTTTTTATCCTATTTAAAAGACAACTACACCAAAGCAATAATTATCAGTTTGTGTTAACGGACATACCATGTGTGAGATGTCATTTGTATGACAATAATAAGGGAAAGTGAAAGGAACCATGCAGGAGCCAAGTTCTTGTATATAATTGCAGTTCAGTTAAAATCCAAATTGGATTCTTACAAATTAAAATATTAAGTGTAGCTGGTTACAGTGGCTCATGCCTACAATCCCAGCACTGGGAAGCCACACTGGAAAGATTGCTTGAATCCAGGAGTTTGAGACCAGCTTAGGCAATACAGCAAGACCTCATCTCTACAAAAAATAAAAAAAAAAATTAGCTGGGCATGGTGACACATGCCTGTAGTCCCAGCTACTCAAGAGGCAGAGGTGAGAGGATAACGTAAGTCCAGGAGTTTGAGGCTGAGGTGAGCCATGATCATGCCATTGCACTCCATCTGAGCAAGAGTGAGACCCTGACTCAAACAGTGAATTAATTAAAATAATGTATTTTTAAAAGATGCTAATTGTAATCCTTAGGGAACCACTAAGAAAATAACAAAAAAAAAAATAATACAAGAAAGATGTAAAATGATACACTGGGAAGTCCATAACACAGAAGAAGGCAATAATGGAGGAATAGAGAAACAAAAAAAGACATATAGAAAACAAATATTAAAATTGTAGATATAAATACAATGACCTTATCAGTAATTACACTAAATGTAAATGAGTTAAACCCTCTGATTAAAAAGCAAAGTTTGGTAGAATGGCTAAAGTAGTGTTTCCCAGCATTCATCAGGTAACTTGTAATGCCCTCTAATACAGCAGTTTTCAACTTTGACAGCACATTAGAATCACCTGAAAGCCTTAAACTAAACAAACTTAATTAAATCAGAATCTCTGGGGGTAGGAACCCATGTGTTAGTATTTTTAAATTTCCCAGTTATTTCCAATGTGCAGTCAAACTTGAAAACCACAGAGGCAACATGTGTTTCCCAGGCCACACTAGCTTGGAGGGCACAGTAGAGTCACAGTGACAGAATCAGAAGGAAGGCCCTTGACTTGCCATTGTGTCATTGGCTTGCCAAGTGCTTCTCCTGGGTTCAGGCAGGTGGTGCAGTGTGTTTCCATGCGGGTGTTTCATGGAGGCAGTTTGTTTTCTCTGTCACCAGCACTCCTGAAAAAGATCTCTATCTCCCTTCAACCACAACACCTCCGTCTTCACCTCTAGTGTCTTATTTTGGTGAAGTACCAAAGCTGTCTCACCTTTATGGGCAGTTTTGTATAAAAATTCTAGGATACAGCTTTTTATGCAGCTCACTCCTTAATGCACCAGTTAAGAGCAAATGTTTTGAAGTCAGAACGCCTGTGTCTGAATTCCTTTTCTGCAATTTATTGGCTTGGCATACTTCCTTTGGCAACCTGTTTCATTTCTCTGTGCCTCCACTTTTTTATTTGTACAGAGGAGATAAGAAAAATGACTGCCTTATATGATTGTTATGAGAATGAAATGAGATAATACATGTAAAAGCTTTAGCATAGTGGCTGGCACATTTTAAACACACACTGTCAATGAAGGTGGTGGTGTAGTGAGTATAACCTCATTTTCCTAAGGCTCATTCAGAGGAAGCTGAACAGAAACTAATCTGTAACCAGATGATCTTTGATCCTGCATTTTTTTTTTTTTTTTTTTTGAGTTGGAGTCTCACTCTGTCACCCAGACTGGAGTGCAGCGGCATGCTCCTGTCCACCACAGCCTCGACCTGCTGGGCTCTGGTGATCCTTCTGCCTCAGCCTTCCAAGTAGCTGGAACTACAGGCGCCTGCTACCATGGCCGGCTAATTTTTTTTTGAGCTGGAGTCTAACTCTGCCACCCAGACTGGAGTGCAATTGGCCACTCCCGGCCACCGCAGCCTCGACCCGCTGGGCTCCAGTGATCCTTCTGCCTCAGCCTTCCAAGTAGCTGGAATTACAGGCACGCACTACCACGACCGGCTAATTTTTTGATTTATTGTAGAGATGAGGTCTCGCCAAGTTGTCCAGGCGGGTCTCGAACCCGCGGGCTCAGGCAATCCATAATTTTTTTTAAATTTATTGTAGAGATGAGGTCTTGCCAAGTTGCCCAGGCGAGTCTCGAACCCGTGGACTCAGGCAATCGACTCATCTCAGCCTCCCAAAGCGCTGGGATCACAGGCTGAGCCACCGAGCCCGGCCTGCATTTTTAAAAAATCTTGACTAAGCACAGACCTCTTCCGCCTGCGGATGGGCTCCTATACCTTTCAGCATAGTTCCTGTTATAAGAAATGACCCTCATTAGTAGGGAGATTGGGAGTCTTCATACTAGACCTCCTAGTCTCAAAAGGTTTTGGTCACTTGGCTTGAGGCACCTCAGTCTCTCATAAAAATAGGTGGGAAATTTGGCCTGCTCTGCCACCCCTGTCGTGCTCATTTTGATGTAAACTCACCCGAGACTGCAGTGTAGAAATCCACTGGGGGATTCTGCTGCAATGCTATACTTTATCCATTAGATTTTTGAGGCTAGACAAACATACAGGAATTCATATTCCTCATAAAATATTATATATCTTTGGATTACAGTAGTTGAAATTTGTTCACTTTAAAATATTTGAGAGTTTTAGAATACCCTTTGGGGGAATACAATTCCAACTCCTTAAGAAGAGTTCAAAAGTTTAGTGCACCAGGTCTTAAAACAAACAAAAGATTCTTCTTAGAGCATCATTTTCTCCATGATACTCTGTTCTCATGAAACCTCCCTAAAGAAAAATACAAAAGTGTTTGCAATTATTTGCTATTTTCTTCTTTAAGATGATTTGCACTTGGTCTGTTTTTTAAAAAAGGTATGGACTTTTTTAAAAATGAGATTTATTGATCTAAAATTTGCATACAGAAATTTTCACCTTCATGAAAACTTGATATCTTGTTGTCTGAATGTACCAGTTTATGTATCCGCTTTCTTGCCTACTGAAGAGCATTTTGGTTGCTTTCCAGTTTGAGCAGTTCTGAATAAAGTTGCTATGAACATCGATGTGCAGGCTTTAGTGTGGACATGAGTTTCAGCTCATTTGGGAAAATACCAAGAAGTGTGACTGCAGGAGATACAATAAGAGTACGTTGCATTTTGTAAGAAACTGCCGAACTGCCTTCCAAAAAGGCTGTTCCGTTCTGCGTCTCCCCCAGCAGGGAATGAGAGTTCTTGTGACTCCACATCCTCACCAGCAATAGGTGTTGTATAGTCGGTGCTTTGAATTTTTGTCCGTCTAATAGGTGTCTAATGGCATCTCATTGTTGTCTTAACCTGCAATTCCCTAATGACATATGATGTTGATCATCTTTTTATGTGCTTATTTTTCCATCTGTGTACTTTTTGGGTGATGTGTCTGTTTAGGTCTTTTGTCCATTTTTACTCGCCTTTAAATAGAGCAGTTTCAGGTTCGCAGTATGTGTGTAGCCTTTCAGGACCGGCTTCTTTCATTTCGTAAAATGCATTTAAGTTTCCTTCATGTCTTTTCATGACTTTTTTTTTTTTCTTTTTTGAGTTGGAGTCTCACCCTGTCGCCCAGACTGGAGTGCAGTGGCCGCTCCCGGCCACCGCAGCCTCGACCTGCTGGGCTCTGGCGATCCTTCCGGCGCGCGCTACCACACCCAGCTAATTTTTTGATTTATTGTAGAGATGAGGTCTCGCCAAGTTGCCCAGGCGGGCCTCGAACCCGCTGGCTCAGGCAATCCACTCGCCTCGGTCTCCCAAAGCACGGGATTACAGGCTGAGCCACTGAGCCCGGCAACTTTTTTTTAATAGTTCATTTCTTTCTAGCACTGAATAAAATCCCATTGTAATAATTTCATATAATAAAATAAAAGATAATACTTCAAAATGTGACATCTTGATTTAACATATGAGTTTTCTGGCTTGCTTTTATGTCCATTTATTTATTAGGTCATCCAAATTTCTACTCTTAGCAATTTAATTTTCAACTGATATTATTAAAAGCAGTGTCAAATTTGGTAATTTTTAATTTTGAGAAGTATAAAACTGTTTCTGGAACTAAGAGTTATTTATGAGCTATGATAGTGTTGGGAAATTTTTCTGACAAATTATTTTGAAAATATAAATTTTAGCACATCTAGAGATGGTGATTTTCACGGAATGATTTTTCTAAAAAAAATCTAACTCTTCATATAAATCAGTTTGTTTAAGTCTGAATTTGATTTTAAATGTAAATTTACATACTGACATTCTAAGGTTTCTCTGACATTTCCTCTAACTTGTTTCAAATGGTCTTCGTGATGTTTATGTAACTTAAAACACTTGTTTGTATATTTTATAACCGTGTCTTCAATTACAAGGAAAATTTAATTTTAAAATTGTCTGTCTCATTAATAATTGATTCATTTGAAGCTTCTTATGAAAATAGTGTTTTCTGTTGAATGCAATGAACTTTGCATTTAATTTCTAAGCCCATGGGCATTTGCTTTGCAATGTCCCAGTAGTTTAAAAACCAGAGATTCCAGACTCTGTGAAAATTCTAACAGCTTCCTGATATGCTGTATTGCAATGCCCATGTGTGTGCTTTTCTTTTGTAATAATTTACTGACAAAGTTTACTGCCTGATCACCCGCGGTTCCTGTCCCAGGGCTCAGGCCAGAGAGCTAACATTTGTGCCGACGCTGCAGGGACGGGCTCTGGAGACAGAGGCACGCGGCCTCCCACGTGGGTCCCGGTGCTGCTGCCTCTGTACGAAGCCTCTCCTGGTTCTCGTGGCCACAGCCACGGCCGCCACCACCACCACAGCTGCCGCCGCCGCCACTGTCACCACCAACTAAGGCCCAGGTCCTGACCTGGCTACCTTGGGACTCAGCAGTGCTCCTGGCCACCTGGCCTTTGCTCATGCCCAGGTCCCTTGTCTACTTCCACAGCTCACACGCATGTCCCATTGCTCCAGCAGACTTCACTTACAAAACACAAATTCAAAGACAGAATTAAGAATTTCAAGATGGCCGGGCTCGGTGGCTCAGCCTGTAATCCCGCGCCTTGGGAGGCTGAGGTGAGTGGATGGCCTGAGCCCGCGGGTTCGAGACCTGCCTGGGCAACTTGGCGAGACCTCATCTCTACAATAAATCAAAAACTAGCCAGGCGTGGTAGCGCATGCCTGTAGTTCCAGCTCCTTGGAAGGCTAAGATGGAAGGATCGCCGGAGCCCAGCGGGTCGAGCCTGCGGTGGCCGGGAGCGGCCACTGCACTCCAATCTGGGCGACAGAGTGAGACTTCAACTCAAAATAATAATAATAATAATAATAGTAAATAAATAAATAAATAAGAATTTCAAGATGATGACAACAGAGCGTTAAACCAGCCATCATGCCAAGTGAAAGAAGCCAGTCACAAAACACTCCTTATGATTTCGTTGATCTAAAACCAAGTCACACACCCTTGAAGCTAACCCCGGCTTTCACTTGCCAGTTTCCCAACTGTAATGCCACCTCCCACCAATAGCGTCCAAGGGCTCCTGGGGGTAGTGGCAGGCATCTTTTACCTTGTGCACCCCCAACTGCTGTCACCCAAGGCAGTCACCCCACCTCTTCCATAGGCTCCTCTATGTGTCAGAAAGTCCTCCGGAGTGGCTATGACTGTCTCCTCAAGGGCTTTCAAGACTACTATCCTATTACACTGGTGAGCCCTTCCAGCCCAACAGACCATTCCTCTGAATGTCTTCTCTCACGGCCTGTTTTGCCAGATAAAAGACTGACATCATTGCTTGAAGGGGATCTTTTCTCACGCCACCCATAACCCCTCACCTATCCTTCCTGCTGGTGGCAGTGTCTGGATGGTCGGGGTGCAGAAAACATCAAAGATAGCACATTCTAGAAATGCAGGGGGTCTAGTCCACAGAGTACATGTCTGGACGACGTGGTGTTCCACGTCTAAGGTGTAACAGCCCAAACAGGAAAGTGAACCTGACCAGAAAACAAAGCATTGTTCAAATTTTCCTGCATATTCTGGATCTGACTTGCATTTGTTGTCATCAACAAAACCAGTAACAACCTCGGAGAGAGTCACTGTGGTAAGCCAGTGTTCACAGGCAGCCCGATGGATGTGTGCGGCATGAGTAGTGACATTACTGGCATTGAATAAGTGATATTTAGGAACTGCAGAGAAGAGAAATCTGTCGTCTGTCCTTTATACAGGTTCTAAAGAGCCACCGCATTTCAGTATTCCCTTGCTGCTACCTTTTTCTCGTGATGAGAGGTGTGAAAGTCGTCAGGAAGAAGGTAAAGTCAATAAAGGACACAAAGACATGATTCCTGGGCCTGGACCAAAAGGCTTGGTACCTGGGTACTAAGAACTTCTATGTGTGCAGAATGGACAAGATGCAAATACTTTAACCTCCTTTTTCAACCATTATTTTAAATCTTCATCAATAGATCACTGTCTCTCATATGGGTTTGTGAATTTGAAAGACATTTTTAAAATTCAGTTCTTTATATAGACAAAGGAAATGCCAAGAATGTGTCTCCAGAATCCACAGGTGGTAGGGATAATTCTAACCTTCCCATGAGCTTGTAGACTCCTTGAGAACAGGAACCGTGTCTGCATCGTATCATATCTACTGTATTCAATTGAACTGACTATTCTACACATATCAACTTCTAGTGAAATCCGTGAGTCTCTCCATATGATTCTGTTGTGCAAAAGTGGCTTGAAAATTATTACAATCATTGGGACTTGGAAATTATTTTGTAAAATAGAGATTTTTTTATTGGCATTTGACATAAACCAAATTGGAATCATTTAGCTCCTCTCAGAGATTAGTTAATAATTTAGAGAACAGCTGCTATGTCTTATGCACTTTTACATACATTATTTCACTTCGCCATTCTGACAATCATGCATTTGCACTTACAGTGGAGTAAACAGACATGCTATCTTGACGTTACATCAGCAGAGCCAGTATGAAAACATAACACCTGAGTTTCTAGGGTGTTTGTTGTCTGTGTCTGAGAGGTGCTGTGCTCCCTTCACCCATCCCCAGCTTGCTTCTATATTTTATGCTGCAATGTTTTATTGCAAATACTTCCCATTATTCCAATCAGCCCATAACTGCTTTGAGGCTATCATCTCTTTCATGTACCAACTGATGCTGTTTACCTGCAGATTATAATGATGGTTATTCAGCTTGTTGCCTCTACAGCTGGTGCTATAAGTACTAATCTTTGGATGATAAAATAGCATCATTTATGAAAATGATTACTGGCAGGTAAGCCACACATTTCTGTAAAAACTGATTGAGGTTATGTTTGCGAATGAGTCCCAGATGTCTTTTGTAGGCAGTGAGTTATCACTTCTAGAAGGATCCCATTTAGACCTTTCTCTCTGCAGGCTGAGACTCCATAAAAATATCTCTTCACCTTGCTTGAAGCTGGGCAACCATTTGAAAGGCTTGAATCTAGAGAGGGTTTTGTCTTGGGTGGCCTGGAACTTCCTGGCTATTTAAGACATTCCTTGCAGAAGCATCAGCAGGGTGAATATTGCATTGACTTAACTGAAGCATCACTGACTGGTTCTTAAGACCATGCCGGGTAAATAGTCCCAGAAGACTGTAGAATGCATGGTGTGTGCAAACGTCAGAGGGAAGTCTGTATGAATCCAGAAAAGCCTGAATAAAACACTGCATAATCTATAATCCATGTCCTATATAATAATTCATACCCACATGCAGTGGCTCATGCCTCTAATCTTAACACTTTGGGAGGCTGAGGCAGGAGGATTGCTTGAGCCCAGGAGTTTGAGACCAGTCTGGGCAACATAGCAAGATCTTGTCTCTCCAAAAAAAAAGAAAAAAAATTAGCCAGGTTTGTTGGTACAGGCCTGTAGTAGTCTCAGCTACTCCAGAGGCTGAGACAAGAGGATCACCTGAGTCCAGGAGGTCAAGAGTGCAGTGAGACATGATTGTGCCGCTGCACTCCAGCCTGGGTGACAGAGTGAGACCCTGACTCAAAAAAACAATAAAAGAATAAAGAAAAAAATTCATACCCAGACTTCCAGGTAAGCTATAGATCAATGAGAATCTTTAAACTATCGTGAAGCTTATGTAACAGACAGCCAAGATATTCCATGATTATATTTGAACCATTATTTTTTCTGGTAGGAAATTTTTGTACCAAGCATCTGATGGATGGATGGATAAACAAACTGTGATATATGCATACAGTAGAATATTATTTGTCAATAAAAAGAAATGAAATACTGTCTTGGCATGGTGACTCATACTTATAGGCCAAGCACTTTGGGAGGCAAAGGTGAGAGGATTGCCTGAGTCCAGGGGTTGGAGACCAGACTGGGCAATTGGGTGAGACCTCATCTCTACAATAAATCAAAAAATTGTCTGGGTGTGGTGATGCGCGCCTGTGATTCCAGCTACTTGGAAGGCTCAGACAAGAGGATCACCTGAGCCCAGCAAGTGGAGGCTACAGTGGCCAGCCGTGAGCATGTCACTGCACTCCAGCCTGGGCGACAGAATGAAACTCTAACTCAAAACAAAAAAAAAGAAAAGAAATGCAGGTTGCAACACAGAGGAACCTTGAAAACATTATGCTAGCCGGGCTCGGTGGCTCAGCCTGAAATCCCGCGCCTTGGGAGGCTGAGGTGAGTGGATTGCCTGAGCCCGCAGGTTCGAGACCCGCCTGGGCAACTTGGCGAGACCTCATCTCTACAATAAATCAAAAATGAGCCGGGCATGGTAGCGCGCGCCTGTAGTCCCAGCTACTCGGAAGGCTGAGGCGGAAGGATCGCCGGAGCCCAGCAGGTCGAGGCTGCGGTGGCCGGGAGCAGCCACTGCACTCCAGCCTGGGCGACAGAGTGAGACTCCAACTCAAAAACAAACAAAAAAAGAAAACGTTATGCCAGTCAGTCCCAGTGGCTCATGCCTGTAATCCTAGCACTTTGGGAGGCCGAGGTGAGAAGATTGTCTGAGCCCAGGGATTCAAGACCAGCCTGGGCAATTTGGTGAGACCTCATCTATACAATAAATCAAAAAGTAGCCAGGCATGGTGACATGTGCCTGTAGTTCCAGCTACTTGGAAGGCTGAGGCAGAAGGATGGCCTGAGCCCAGCAGGTCAAGGCTGCGGTGACTGTGAGCACATTACTGCACTCCAGCCTGGGCAGCAGAACTCAAAAAAAAAAAGAAGAAAGAAAACATTGTACTAAGTGAAGTAAATCAGTCACAAAAGACCTATTGTGTGGTCCATTTCTATGTAATTTCCAGAATAAGAAAATCTGTAGACAGAAGTGGTTGCTGGATGCAAAACCTGGAGAATGAATGAAAAAACATCAAATGGTTCACTTCAGATGGGTGGATTGTATGATATGTGAATTAGATCTCAATAAATTCTCAAAAAAATCTCTATTAAATATTTTGTATTGGGGTTTTAAAGTATTAATGACTTGCTACAAATTATAATGTAACTCCCAAAACTGGAAAAGTCTCAGTTTAGAACTGGGTCATTGAGATCAATAACTTTAGTGTAAGGCCATGTGCATAGCACTTAGCATAACTATTAAAAAGGGCAAAGTTATAAATAGTCTGCTTCTCATGTTCCTTGTGCTCTGTAACATGACTACTGTTGCTCTCGGACATCTTGTCAAATTCTGAAATGAGGATCTAAAGAGAGTTGTTGCCACACCAGGGAGGTGTCACGGCAGTGTGGTGCGCTCCCAGGAACGGAAGCTTGTAAATCAAGCTGAAAGTTGGTGAATCTGCAAGATTTATGACTCCAATAAAAATATGCTAACATAACTGTAAATTGATACACCACCAAACTGAGCTCTTTCTTCATACACAACAGTATGTAAGCTGTCAGGCACAGTCTCTTGCGATAATTAATTGCAGCATGTTAGATGTAAATGGTGGCACCATGACTTCCAGAGTCCTCTCCCAGGCGGTCCAAGACGGTCTCCCACCCCCTTGCAGAAGACATGCAACAGGTTCTTCAACATGTCTTCAGCCAAAAACAGTGAAAGGGAATTGAAAAGATTAATTCATGGAATCTATAATAAAGCCATCGGGATTTCTGGCCTTAAGTTTAACTCCATCTAACCCTTTAGGAAAAGAACAAAGGAAACATATGCCTTCACAACCTGGCTTTAAAATCTTTTGCGTAGGATCTTAAAAGGTCACAAATAGAGAAATTTCCTCATTAATGTCTTTATCACTATTTTTGTTCTGTTTTCTTCTTGTGTGTGTCTCTACTGGAAATCACTGTGATTGAAATTGCTTCTTGAAATACCTGGAGGTCTGACCATTTTTCAGGAATCTCCATTTTCTGGGCAAATTTTGCCTCCTAATTGCAGGTAAATAAAACATGAGTTCTCTGTGTGGAGAACCATGCATCTTTCTGAGTAGATGATTACATGAATTTATCAATTTCTTTTTTTTTTGAATTGGAGTCTCACTCTGTTGCCCAGGCTGGAGTGCTGTGGCATGCTCACGGCCACCGCAGCCTTGACCAGCTGAGCTCAGGTGATCCTTCCACCTCAGCCTTCCAAGTAGCTGGAACTACAGGTGTACACTACCACACCTGGCTTATTTTTTGATTTATTGTAGAGACAACATCTCACCAAGTTGCCCAGCAGGCCTCAAACCCCTGGACTCAGGCAATCCTCTCCCCTCAGTCTCCCAAAAAGTGCTGGGATTATAGGATGGCCATCAATTTCTTTAAAAAGTAATTCTTTAGTGCACCTAGATGTCCATGAGGTACACCCTATAATAAGTGAAGCTTTTAATAATTCACTGACTATTAATTCCACAAAAGCATTATATATTTAAATGTATACTGCTTTGATTGCTGATTCATAAGGCATATTATTATAATCTGGCTTTTATACTTTTTAAGGTGCAAGGTCAAGGATAGCAGTGTCCATTACATTTTCTGCACTTATTCAGAGTAAAAACTTCTCAGCATAATTGGTTGGTGAGGATGTTGAACTGAAATAGACGATATACAAACAACACTACTAGAGCTGTGTAGCCCTCTTTAAATCTTTCCTTCCAAGTATTCAGTGATTTACTACTTGGTACCATCATTCTATATATATCTCCAAACCTAGATGCTGTTTAAGAGCCAGCATCCTTTGTTCCTTGTGTGGTATCTGGCTCACTTAGGGGATCTCCTGTCATCTCTGCAGAGTCCCCTGTGTCTTGTCATGCTGCTGGCCTTGCTAGGGCCAGTCCAGAGATCTACTTGGATCAGTAAGGGCCTCCATGGACCCTTCTGCTGTTTTATTTTACCCTCTGAACCTTCTGGTATTCCCAATAATGACCTAAAGTCTATTTTTGCTAAGGCAATTCCTCTGTATTTTTAATTCCTGACAGTATTTGATATTCTGCATTTCAAATTCTCACTTTCTGCAGTTTGAAATGCTTATGGTATTATGCTATCAGTCACTAGATGTATTTAGTAGGATGGTCTGCTTTCTTCATATAGTATCTCTGACTAGGAATTTAAGAGAGGTGTTTTTCACAGATTTGTGAATTTCTCTCTTAAGGAATGTTTTCAGGTCCAATTTACACTGAAATCCCAAGATACTAACAACCCAAGTTTTTCCTCTGTCTGCCTGTCTCTTCTGGTCCACAATTCTTCTGTCTCCTATTAAAAACTGGTCATAAAACTAAAACTAGAACTCACAACACTTTATATCCCTTAGAAGATTTTATGTTTCCTAGTCCTAATTAAGGAGACGGGTTGGTCGGACCATTTATTCTAAACTTGTGTTTATTAAGTGACTTTCTAATCTCATTTGATCTTTTTAGTGGATTTTTTCATGCCAGTTACATTGGTAAATTTATCTTTCATTGTTGGTTAATAAGTGGGAGGTCCTGTTCATTTAAATTAAAATTTTGAAAAGAGGAAAGAAGATAGAAAGGAGAATAGGGAGATGAAAAGATCAGATGACTAAAAAATCAGTTTTAACTTTAGTTCCAGCTACTTGGAAGGCTGAGGCGGAAGGATCGCCGGGGCCCAACAGGCCAAGGCTGCGGTGGCCGGGAGCGGCCACTGCACTCCAGTCTGGGCGACAGAGTGAGATTCCAACTCAAAAAAAAATTAACTTTTAAATTATTTAATTCCTGATAATCTACACAGAAGATGAGTGGAACATTTCATGACTTTAAGAAAATATTTATTCAAAAGGCTGGATATTTATTTTTTATAACAGTTTTATTAAGCTTATTTTACATACCATGCAATTCACCAACTCAGAGTGTATAATTCAGTGGTTTTTAACATATGCACAGAATTGTACAACCATGATGAAATCATTTTAGAACATTTCATCATCCCTGAAGAAACTCCATACCCATTAACCATCATTCCCATTTCCACTCTCTCCTGCCTTTCAAGCTTTAGACAACCACCAATCTCTTTTGTGCCTCTATGGATTTGATTATTCTGGACATTTCCTATAAACAGCATCACACAATATGTAATCATTTGTGACTGGCTTCTTTCACTGAGCATGTTTTTTAGGCTCATTGATGTTGTGGCTGTATCCAGTTCCCTTGTGGAGAGACCACATTTTACTTATCCATTTTTCAGTCGATGGGCATTTGGCCTATTACAACTTTTTAGCTATTTTGGTCATGCTGCTATGCACATGTATGGGCTCGGTTTGGTGTGAACATATGTTGGCAGTTTTCGAGTATATTCTGGGCTATATGGCTACTCTGAGTTTACCTTTGAGGAACTTCCAGACTGTTTTCCAAAGTGGCTGCGCCATTTTACATTCCCACCAGCAGTATATTTCTTCCAATTCCTCCACATCGTTGCCAACACTTGTTATTATATCGCTTTTTCATTATAACCATCCTTGTGGATGTGAAGTGATACCTCACTGTGGCTATTTGCTTTCAATGTGGCTTTGAAAGATAGCAAATCTTTATACATAAAAAGTAGAAAATTTTGCCAATTTGGTCACTGTTGCCATCTGATAGATTTATGTTCCCTGTGCTGATTCTGTTATTTAGAGCAATATTTCTCAACCTTTTGGCTTTTTTCCTAACTTATGCCCTTCTTGGAAAAATATTAAGAGCTCATATCACCCTGAGGTTCCCACATACCTCCTAGGTTGTGAATCATCTTAACCTGTTATCTGAAACTTATCAGCTTCACAGATCAGTAAAATAAAGTTGTCAACGTTGTATTTGTTTATCGACCAACTACAGCAAACATGTCATCAAAGAAAGGATATTTAACCCTCAAACAAGTAGAACTGTTTCAGGTTAAAGGAGTCTTTTTCAAGTCTGTTTTGCCTACACACACACAAACACACCATAAAACCTCTGGGCTTACATTGTAATAATGCTGCTGGTGCTCTAGCAGGTCAGTGGCCCTCTCTGACAAGTATACATCACAAGAGGCAGGCAAATGGGTGAATGAACGGAGAAGCCATGGAGAAAGAGATGCTGCCTAAGCCTGAGCCAAGAATATCCCTACAGTCACTTCTACTCTATTTCAAGCAGATCTGAGCCTCAAAATACTGTCCCTTCCTATCCTCATAATCTGAGTATCAAATTTTTCTTCTTTGACGCAGGCTAAAACCATTAGGTGAAATGTTGGTAGGAAACATCCCAGTGGAGGGATTGGTGTGGCACATCGGGCACATACTAATCAATCTTAGCCTTTCTAAAAGTGGGGCAATAAGCCACTATGAACCCCATGATGAATGGAGGATTTGCATATGGAGGATCCTTGCCTGTACAGTTGAGCCTGAGCCCAACGTTTGATTCTCTTGAGTTACCTATCAACTTACAGGGAATACAAGGATTTGCAGAACAAGCTAAATGACACCACAAGGAAACAATCAGTTGATATAGATTGAGAGACAGTCTACAGACAACTGACCCAACATAAAAGGGCGTGTGTAAAAAAGAATATAAGAGATTTAAGAGACATAGCAACCAAATGTAATTTATGATACTTGTTTGGATCCCAGTTCAAACAAATCACCTGTAAAAAGGGATTTTTAAGATAAGGTAGGGCAATTTACACATGATCTGGATGTTAGATTATGTATATAATAACCATAAAAAGTTACTAATTGGTTGGGCATGGTGGCTCATGTCTGTAATTCCAGAACTTTGGGAGGCCAAGGCAGTTGTAATACTTGAGCCTAGACGTTTGAGACCAGGCTGGGCAACATAATGAGACCTCGTCTCTACAAAAAAAATCAAAATATTAGTCAGGTATGTGGACGTTCACCTGTAGTCCCTACTCGAGGGGCTGAGGAGGGAGGCTTGGTCGAGCCCAGGAGTTTAAGGTTGCAGTGAGCTGTGATCCTGCTGGTGCATGCCAGTCTGGATGACAGAGTAAGACCTGACTCAAAAAAAAAAAGAAAGAAAGTAAAAGAAGAAAGTATTAATCTTCTTAGGTAATAAATGACAGAGGGATTATGTTTTTCAAATATATCTTTATGGCTGGGTGTGGTGGTTTGAACCTATAATCCCAGCACTTTGGTAGGCTGAGGGGAGAGGATTGCCTAAGATCAAGGGTTTGAGACCAGCCTGGGCAACTTGGCGAGACCTCAACTCTACAATAAATCAAAAAATCAGCCAGGCATGGTGGTGTGTGCCTGTAGTTCCAGCTATTTGGAGGCTGTGGTGGAAGGATCACCTGAGCCCAGCAGGTCGAGACTGCAGTGGCCGTGAGTGTGCCACTACCTTTCAGCTGGGGCAACAGAGTGAGACTCCAACTCAAAATATATATATACTAACCTTTTGTAGTTCAGAATCATGATGATTGGGTTTTTGAGCTAATGTGTGAGATGTGTCTCCCTCAAACCTTGTTACCACATTGGCACAAAACCCATGTGACGTAAAAAAAAGTTTTTACTAATATCCCTTAAACATGCACCCTGAAATATTTGAAAGTCACATGTTGTCTGAGATTTGCTTCAAAATGCTCAAGAAATGAGAATTATATTGGGGAAATAGATGGCATAAAATTGGGAAAATTTAGACAATTGTGGAAACTGTGTGATAAGCGTATAGAAACTCATTATTCTATTCTAGTCTCTGCGACCATGCCTGGTTTATGATTATTATTATTATCATTATTATTATTATGCTTTTTTGTAGAGACAAGGTCTCACTATGTTGTCCAGGCTGGTCTGGAGCTCCTGGACTCAAGCAATCCTTTTGCCTTAGCCTCTCAAAGTGCTGAGATTACAGGTGTGAACCACCATCCCTGGCATATACTATTCTTTTTACTGTTGTATATGTTTAAAAAGATTTTATAAGAGTTACGTTTTTAAAAAGAACAAACTTTTGTCCTAGGATTGCCCCAGTTTATGGCCTGGAGAGAGTTTCCTGGCTGCAGCACAGGGAAGATGGGGAGTTGGGACTCAAACAGAGCCTAGCAGACTTCCTGTTGAAAAGACAACTGTGAAGGGAAGACAAGCAAGAAAGCTAGAATTTCGAAGTCAGAGTTCCAATGAGGAGAATTACATGGAGGGAGGGAGAGAAAGAGAGAGAGGGCACTCACGCAAAAGGGCCCTTTCAAGTCTCAGCTGAGCGGTGAACAGTATATGGGTATAAGAAAACTCTCCATAACTGGGGATGGGGTGGGGGGTGGGAACAGAGAATCACTAAAAAAGAAGAAGCAGAACAATCCCCAAAGTTCACACAGAGCCAAAGACAATTTATGTTTCCCAGCCAGAGTGGAGAAACCTTGCAATCCACAGAGCATTCAGAAGAGCATTTAGCAGACTCATCAGATATTGCCTCAGCGACTGGACCAAATTACCCTTACTTAAGGCTGCTTTAATTCCCCCTAAGTACTGTGGCAAGCTTCACAAAGATCAGTTTCTAAGTAACTTATCTGAATCCTAGAACTAAGCTCAAGAATAATTGAAGAAATACAAAAATATCTAGCATGCAACTAAGTAAAAGTTATAATGTCTAGCATTTAACAAAAAATTACTAGGTATGGCCGGGTTCAGTGGCTCAGCCTGTAATCCCAGCACTTTGGGAGGCTGAGGTCAGGGGATTGCCTGAGCCTGTGGGTTCGAGACCTGCCTGGGCAACTTGGCAAGACCTCATCTCTACAATAAGTAAAAAATCAGCTGGGCGTGGTAGCGCATGCCTGTAATTCCGGCTACTCAGAAGGCTGAGGTGGAAGGATGGCCAGAGCCCAGCAGGTCGAGGCTGCGGTGGCCGGGAGCAGCCACTGCACTCCAGTCTGGGCAACAGAGTGAGACTCCAACTCAAAAAAACAAAACAAAACAAAACAAAATTACTAGGTATGAAGAAAGGAAAACATGACTCATACTAAGCAGAAAAATTAACATAAACAGATCCAGAAATGAGACAAATGGTAGAACTACTAGACAAGGACTTTAGAGAAAAGCATGACTGTGTTAAAAAAAAAGAAATGGGTAACATTTATAAAGAACTAATGAAAGTTGTAGAAATAAAAGCTTAATATCCAAAATTAAAAAAAATATACTCATAAGATTAACAGCATATTAGAAAGTACAGGAGAAAAAAATTAGCAAATCTGAAGACACAGCAATGCAAACTATCCAAACTAAAACACACATAGAGAAAAAAGACAGAAAAAAATAATAAAATATAAGTGAGCCATAAGACTATTTCAGTCAGCTTAATATATGTGTAATTGTGTAACTGGATCTGATGAAAGGAAGGAACATAAGATCATAAAAAATACTTGTAGAAATAATAACTGAAACATGCTAAATTTAACGCAAACCATAAATCCACAGGTTTATGAATCTGACAAAGCCCAAACACAAGAAACACTAAGGAAACTGCAACAGATACACTCAAATCAAAATATGTGTTTGCTCAAATCACGTAAAGAGGAGGGGGGGAAAAGCAGTCACAGGAAATAGGAACAAAGATAATGGCAACAAACTTCTTGTTGGAAAACATGAACACCAGAATATAGTGGAGTAGCAACTTTAAAGTACTAAAAAACAAAGCAACAACAAAAAAACCTGTTGACCTAGATTTTTATAGTCAGTAAAAATCTATTCAAAAGCAAAAGCAAAATAAAGACTTTTAGGCATAAAAAAAATTAATCACCAATAGAATTACATTATAAGAAATGTCAAAGGAAGTCCCTCAGGCAGAAGTATAATGCCAGATGGAAATCTGGTTTTATACAAAGGAATAAAGAACACTATAAATGGTGATTGTGTATGTTGGGTGGGGGTAAATATTAAATGCTTTTTTGTGTGTTTAAAAAAAATCTCTTTAAAAGATAATTTTGTCAAGCAAAAATAACAGCAATGCACGGTGGGGTTTACTTTGCTATCTTAAAGTCCTCGTCAAAACCTTTGACAATAGTACAGAGCTCAATCCAATACTGCGTTTGCTGTTGCAAGCATATGTAAAGTGGTATAACATTATGATAGCTTATGATAAGTTAAAATGCTTATCAGGGGTTGGCAAATTTTTTCTGTGAAGGATTAGGTAGTAAATATTTGTCTTTATAGGTCATAGGATCTCTGCCACGACTACTCAGTGCTATTGCTGTAGGGCAAAAACAGCCAGAGACAATAAATATGCTGTGTTTATTGGCTGTGTTCCAATAAAATTTGATTTACACAAACAGATAGTGCACCAGATTTGTCTCATTAGCTATGGTTTGCCAACCCTGATACAAACTATAAACCCTAAAAACGTCATTTTTTAAATGAAAGACATAACTAATAAATCAGGAAATAGATAAATGGAAGCATAACACATACTCAGCAAATTCAAAAGAAGGCAAAATAAGAGAAAAATCCCTTTATGGAGGATGCAATAAATAGAAAACAAATATGAAGATGGTAGGTTAAACTTAACCATATTAAAAAATCACACTAAATATAAGTGAACTACCTCCCATTAAAAGGCATAAATTGCCATGATTGAAGAAAAAAATAAGACCCAATTATATACTACCTACAATAAATGCACTTTAAATATACAGATAATAATAGGTTATAAGTAGAAAGATAGAAAAGGTATACCATACTAACAGCAGTAAAAAGAAAACTGAAGTAACTACATTAATATGAAAGTTAATTTCAGACCGAAGATATTATCAGAGATAGAGGATTATTTTACATTGATAAAGGGGTCAGTTCATAAAAGATAAAATCTTACACTTTTATGCACCTAATAACAGAGTTGTAAAATACTATAAACAAAATGATCAACCAAATTGACTAATTGAAATTTATAGAACATTCCACACCTCAACAGCAAAATACACATTATTTTCCAGTGCATACTCAAGTCTCTAAGGACTTTCATTAGTTCTGAAACTTTAAAAGGATGATATTTAGATCTGTCACAGCCATTTATCTTTTCATCACTGGAGTACACTGTCACATGCCTTCATGACAGAGAACAAGGGGGAAGTAAAATTGACAGAGTATGGATGATAAGGAGTGCAATCAAGGAATGCATCAGACTCCCAGGCAAAACTGGTTATGTCATAACTAGGAACAAGGCCCAATAAAATACAAATGAGAAGGCCTAAACCTTCATTAGGAAATCACAGGGGAAGAAATTAGAAATAGAGCTACTCTATTTGGTAGATTAGAATTTTAAAATATTCATTAGGGGGAAAACGAACTGGGGAAAAATAAACATATAGTCCAAACACAAAATTTCCTTATACAGTCATGCATCACTTAATGATGGAGGTATGTTCTGAGAAGTGCATCGTTAGGTGATTCTGTTGTGCAAACATCTTAGAGTGTACTTATACAAACCTAGATGGTATAGCCTACCACACACCCTGGCTATATGGTATATATAACCTATTGTTCCTAGGCCTCAAACCTGTACAGCATGTTACTGTTCTGAAAACATAGGCAATTGTAACACAATGCTAAGTATTTGTATATCAAAACATAGAAAAGAATGGTAAATATGCAACGTAAAAGATTAAAAATGGCACACCTAGGTGGATTTCCAGAAAGATGGCAGCATAATCAATCGGACTGCATGAGTTCTTCGGTGTGTGAATGATCGTATGGACAATTCAGCATGTGTTTCTGAGTGTGAGTGGGAGTGTGAGAGGCTGACTGAGTGGGAACTTGAGAGCAAGTGGCCAGGGTCCTCCAACAACAACCACAGGGGAGAGGAGAGCCTATTCAGTAAATGGTGCTGGGAAAACTGGCTGACCACGTGCAGAAGAATGAAATAGGACCCCCACCTATTACCATACAAAAGAATCAACTCCAAATGGAACAAAAGCCTAAATGTGAAACCCCAAACTTTAAAATCTTAGAAAATATGGGAGACACCCTTACGAAAATTGGAATAGGCAACCAATTCCTGATTAAATCCCCAAGAGCCCATGCCATAAGAGATAAGGTAGATAAGTGGGACCTCATCAAACTGAAAAAGCTCCTGCAAAGCAAAAGAACCCATCAAGAGAGTGGGAACACAGCCTACAAAGTGGGAAAAAATATTTGCCAACTGCATATCTGACAAAAGCCTAACACCCAGGACCTACAGGGAACTCAAACGTGCCAAAAGGAAAAAAACAAACAGCTCCATTTAAAAAGTGGGCAAAAGACATGAACAGACAATTCTTAAAAGAAGACATAGCCGGGCTCGGTGGCTCAGCCTGTAATCCCGCGCCTTTAGGAGGCTGAGGTGAGTGGATTGCCTGAATCTGCGGGTTCGAGACCCACCTGGGCAGCGAGACCTCATCTCTACAATAAAAAAATCAAAAAATTAACTGGGCGTGGTAGCGTGCGCCTGTAATTCCGGCTACTCGGAAGACTGAGGCGGAAGGATCGCCGGAGCCCAGCAGGTTGAGGCTGCGGTGACCGGGAGCGGCCACTGCACTCCAGTCTGGGCGACAGAGTGAGATTCCAACTCAAAAAAAAAAAAAAAAAGTTAAAAAAAGACATGAACACACACGAGCCTAAGCCCTCACAGGATCAGTCATCAATGCCACTGTCTTCCACTTCTATATCTTGTCCCACTGGAAGGTCTTCAGGGGCAATAACATGCATGGAGCTGTCATCTCCTGTGACAACAATGTCTTCTTCTGGAATACCTCCGGAAGGACCTGCCTGAGCCTGTTTTAAAGTTACCTTTTCTTTATAAGTAGAAGTACCTTCTGAAATAAAGATAAGTATAGCATAACAAATGCAGAAACCAGTAACATAGTCACTTATTACCATTATCAAGTATTATGTAGTCCATATAACAGTTTGTGCTATATTTTTACATGATTGGCAGCCCAGAACACCGCAGCACCACAAACATCTGAGTAATATGTTGAACTCCCACAATGCTGACTATGAAGTCACTAGGCAACAGGAATTTTTCAGCTCCATTATAATCTCATGGGACCATCAAATATGTCATTTGTCATTGACTGAAATGTCATTATGTGGCACATGCTTGAGCATTATTTTTTGCATTGCTTTGGGAAGGTAATTTGATGCTAATTCACTGACTTAACTATAACAGAAACTCTTGACTCTACAAGTCACCAAAAGATTAAAGTAACACAAAACCCCTTCTAATTAAATGGAAGTCAACGTATGAAAAAACTCCCAGAGATCAAGCTACACAGAAGAGATGTGTTATGGCTAAGGACCCAGGAAATACTAGCTCTGTGGCCTAATGGGGAAAGGGGAAATATAATTTTAAGCCTGGGATCTTAAAATTAAAATGTTTTTAGTGACTCTTTTTTTTACTGTTGATCCTCTAATCTTGTTATTTCTGACAATGACATTTTCTGCTCAAGACTAGAGCCATAATTTCAGTAGAGTAGAATGAATGGCCTTGGCAGCCTGCATGCACCCGCCTTGGAATTAAATTCTGTGCCCCTGGTGAGAAACTACATGATTTGCAGAATGTCCAGTAACCTCTTCTGCAGCTGACTTCCCATGCCAGGGTAGGCTGTAATCAGAAGCCTGTCATCAGCTCTAATTCCACGAACACACAATTGCTCACTTGGACAGTGTTTGAGGGAGATCACGAAGGCACATAAAGAACTCACAGTGGGGTGAATAAGATCAAATGTCCTCACTGAAATACCTGGGCAAGGAGTTGGTGCTAGGAGACCCCAAGCCAGCTTCTAAGTCCATGCTGCTAATAGGAATATGTGAGCCACAGTGTAATTTTAAAAGTTTTCATAGGCTCATCTGGAAAAGTAAAAAGAAATAGAAATTCATTTTAATGATAAATTTTATTAATCTAACATATCCAAAACATTATCACTTCTACATATAATCAATATAAAAATATTAATGAAATATTTTACGTGTTTTTATACTAAGTCTTCAAAATCTAGTGTGCGTTTTATACTTTCACACATGTCACCTTGGACTTGCCACATGACAAGTGCTCAGCAGTCACATATGGCTACCGGCTATCCTGTAGGACAGTGTAGTTCTAAATGATTGATTGTGGAACGGTATAAATAAACACAAGGAAAACAAGCACTATACAAGTATGAATCACATAATTGTACTAATGGAAAATATTCAATACTAATGTCTTCCATATCCAGTTCTATCTTGTGGGGGTTAAGAGCGAGTGGGACACTCTGGGGAATGTTGGCGAGTTCCACACCCCCCCCCCCCCCGCCCTGGCCCACATGAGATTAGCCTTCTGCTCGGAGGTCTTAGGACTATGTGTTGGTTATAAATAATCGCGAGAATGACACTTGTTCATACAGACTGAGAAATGTGGGTCATGGTAAATATATAATTTGTAAGCCTAAAAGAAAAAAGAATTACTAATAGGGAATTGTTAAGAGAGAGCCAGACCAAAGCTGTTTCCCACATTTTGCAGTTTAATAACATTTACAGAGCCCACACTCTGGTTGTGAACCAATGTTGCCAGGGATATTACAATGCCCAGATATTTTCTCACAAAGGTCAGTTCATTCTTGCTTCTTTTGTTATATTAAATTCACAGCCTCCCTTCTCTCACCACCTCCACCCACTGTATCAGCATCACTAGTGTGGATACCACTAGTCTCCAAGGATGTCTTATATATAGGCTGTGCTCACATGACTGGAAATCTGCTTACTAAGATTCAGGAAGAGACATCTACTTCTCTTATAGGAACAGTAGGACACTATGTTAGACTACTTCTGATTGTATGAAACATTGCCTCCAAGTGGAGGTCAAGAAAGTATATATGCCATACTTTCTTGGGTATGGGTGCCCCTCTGAGAGTCTCAGTCTGCAACAGTGGTGTGGATGAGAACAGGTATCCTAATGGAAAGATCTGGGCAAGGAGTTGGTGCTAGGAAACCCTAAGCCACTCTAGGTTCTACGAAAACTCTAAGTAATAACATTGTGTTTTTTTCTTTTGGCTGAAGAAAATTAGCACACATCAGAATACAATGTTTAGGCAAATTCATAAGGACTAGGAGTATCATCTTTAGAACCAAGGGACTATGGCAAATTAGGAGTCATTCTATCTGAAGATCATTTTATCAAGATCTAGCTGAATTGGAACAATCTTATCCAGGATTACTTAAAGACTTAAAATAAACATCCACTTCACATTTGTAAATAGTGGCTCCGTTGACAATATTGTCTCTATTGGACTGAGTGCCATTATTTTATGAGTGTTATGATATGGCTAAGACAAAAAGCTACCAGCCCACTTCTTTCATTTTCCCATGGGTAATGCCAAAGACAAGGATTTGCCATATCTTAAGAATACTTCACCCATCTGGTCCCATTCCGTGGGAAAAAGTGAAGTTAGCATGTGCCATAGATCCCGTGGAAAAGCCCTTTCAGGGCATTCTGGGCCATTTGCAATATCTGATGATTTTCTCCATCAAGGAAAACACTGGCTTGGTAAAGTGTTGCTAAAGTCCAAGAACACGGTGCTGCAAAACTTGGGCTGCTCCATTTTCCAAAGATCACAACTCACAACAAAGGAAAGAGTGCAGGGGGTGAAATGTCCTCAAAGACATTTTCACTTACGTGGTCAAAAAAAGCATGCTTGCTTACTACTTTGATTGCAGATATTCTAGCAGAAAATGGCAGGGGATCTCTTCTCAGTGATGCAAATGAGAGAAGAAGAGTTTTTACTGGATGTCACTAATCCCAGTTCATTTTTTTTTTTTTTTTTAACAAGGGTCAGGTCAATTCACCAGGGAAGGTAGGGACCAGTTCATAACCTGTAACCATGATCATGGACAAACTTCTCTTTGTTTATTCTGTTCTCAATACAGAGAGAATTTTCAGTATTTAGACCTTTGAAACAAAAGAAAAACAAACTGCAGTGGGCTGAGAAATCAGTGTGTACAGCAAGCAAAAGAGATCTATGAAGAAAAGTAAAATTGGATTCTAACCTTAGATCGTATGCTAAGATAAACTCCATATGGATTGAAACCCTAGGTGTAGTAGATAAAAACTATACAATAGGCTGGGCATGGTGGCTCACACTTGTAATCCCAGGACTTTGGGAAGTGGAGGCAAGAAGATTTCCTAAGCCCAGAGGTACAAGACCAGCCTGGAAAATTTGATGAGACCTCATCAAATAAATAAATCAATAAATCAAATAGTAGCCAGGCATGGTGGCATGTGCCTGTAGTTCCAGCTACTTGAAAGGCTGAGGCAGAAGGATCACCTGAGCTTAGCTTAGTTGAGGCTGCGGTAGTCATGAGCATGCTACTGCATTTCAGTTGGGGCAGCAGAGTGAGACTCTGACTCAAAAAAAAAAAAAAGCTACACAGTAAACAGCAGATGTTGTAGGAGAAAATCTTTGTGACCTAAAAATGGGAAAGAACTTCTTAAATACTTAAGACCATAAACCATGAGGCAAAAATTGGAAGAATTTGGTGACATCAAAATTAAAGGTTTCAAGCCGGGCTCGGTGGCTCAGCATGTAATCCCGCGCTTTGGGAGGCTGAGGTGAGTGGATTGCCTGAGCCCGTGGGTTCAAGACCCGCCTGGGCAAGTTGGCAAGACCTCATCTCTACAATAAATCAAAAATTAGCTGGGCGTGGTAGCGCGTGCCTCTAGTTCCGGCCACTTGGAAGGCTGAGGCGGAAGGATCCCTGGAGCCCAGGAGGTCGAGGCTGCGGTGGCCGGGAGCGGTCACTGCACTCCAGTCTGGGTGACAGAGTGAGACTCCACCTCAAAACAACAACAACAACAACAAAATAAAGGTTTCTATTCAGCAAAGAACACCACGAATTAAAAACTAACAGATAGATTACAAAATAGGAGAAAATATTTGCAATATTAGTCGACTAATATCTTGATTATTTTAGAAACTCCTATAAATCAAAAAGAAAACAAGAAACCTAATGGCAAACGCATAATTAATTTGAACACACAATTCACAAAAGAAAAAAACATATATAGCTCCCAAGCAGATGAATAAGCACTCAAATTCATTAGTAACAAGAGAATCAAATAATGAGACATCAATTCATAGCCATAGGTGAGATAATGAGAAAGCTGGACACAGTGGAATTCAGCAATCTTTATGTACTGCTTCTTGGTACAATATGGAGTGGTACAGACATTCTCAAGAGATGTCTACAGGCATTTAGTCACATTAACTTTGCACATGCATCATGGTCAAGAAGACTCAGTTCTAGCCATGCGATTCTCACACAGGTTCAGAGGGGGTATATATGAGGTCACTCACTACAGTATGGTTTACATTAAAGAGAACTGGGAGCAATCTAGGTGTCACTCTCTGGGCAGATGGATAAGTAAATTTGGGGAAGCAATGGTAGCATGGATTAAGTGCAGGATTTAGATCTTTCAGTTGACCCTGAAAGATCTAAATATAGAGTAACAAATGAAAAACATAAGGGACACAATTCAGTATACAGCACAATATCATTATTTTAAATGCATCTATAACAATATTACTCAGAAAAAAGCAAACACACTCAAACAATTGTTAGCAATAATCAAGGAAACTTAAATAAGTAAGTAAAATAAGAGGCATTTCATGGACCATGATAAAAGTACCGTGAACTGAGGAATGTGATTAATCCAACCCAAGTCTTTGCATCTAAAAGCATAGGGACAAAAATCAACCACAAAATGGGAAACCCCTTTGGTCGATTGCTGTTTCTTGGTGTCCTGAATTTTTCGCTCACTTTTTAAAAATTAAAATTAAACAGTTAATATAGTTTCTGGCAGGGAAAGAAGCCTTCCTGGATCTTTGGCTAAAACAGTTGAGAATCTAGCAAAACTTGCTTATGAAAAGAAGTAGCTCCATCCCTCTACAACTGCAATTTAAATCAAGATTCTTCTTTTGAAAACTTACCAGCCAAGAATATTTTAACAAGCTTTACATTTTAGTTTGCTTAAGAAAATAAGTTTGCTCAGCCGGCCTCGGTGGCTCAGCCTGTAATCTTGCGCTCTGGGAGGCTGAGGTGAGTGGATTGCCTAGAACCGCGGGTTCGAGACCCACCCGGACAACTTGGTGAGACATCATTTCTACAATAAATCAAAAACTAGCCAGGCGTGGTAGCGTGTGCCTGTAGTTCCAGTTACTTGGAAGGCTGAGGCGGAAGGATCGCCAGAGCCCAGCAGGTCAAGGCTGCGGTGGCCGGGAGCGTGCCACTGCCCTCCAGCCTGGACGACGGACTGAGACTCCAATTCAAAAAAAAAAGAAAAAGAAAAGAAGTTTGCTTCATTTTCCACATATAAAATTATATCTTAAGAGTGAATCCCCCCTAAAATTGTTTACATTCCTATTAACTATCTATTTATGCATAACAAATTACTTCAAAACTTAGTGGCTCAAAACAACAAATATTTACTAACTCACAGTAGCTGGGACCAGGAATTTGGGAGTCGTTCAGCTGAATGATTGTGACTCAGGTTTGCTCATGAGGTTCCAAACAAGATGTCAGCCAGGGCTGCTGTCATCAGAAGGCTTGACTGGGACTAGAAGATTCACTTCCAAGAAGGCTTATTCACACAGCGGTTGGCAGGAGGCCTCCGGGGTTTTTTTTGTCATGTGGGCCTCTCTACGGGGCTGCTTGAATGTCCTCACTACGTGACAACTGACTTTCTCCATAAAGAGTGATCTGAAAGACAGAGCAAAGAGAAAGCCACAATATCTTTTTTTGCCTAGTCTTGGAAGCCACACACTCTCACTTTACCACATTCTATTCATTAGATGTGCATTACTAAGTTCAATCTGCACTCAAAGCAAGGAAAATTAGGTTCCGCTTTTTGAAGGAAAAAAATATCAAAGAATTTAAGGACATATTTTAAAACTGCCACAACACTTGGACCCATTTCTCTGCAGTGGTTCCTCCTGGTCTTCCTCACATTCAAGCCTCTATTGGTAAATTCTGCAACATCACATGAGAAGGTTCCTGGCCCATAAGGTCTTTCTCTGCAGTCATATCAGGGTCTCCTGACACAGGCCTTAATAGAACAGCCAAGGCTTATGCTTGTTAAACTGCAGATTTGACCCATTAGTGAATCTTGGCCGGTTTGTTAGGTTTTTTTTTTAGTAGATGAGATGAGAAAATATATGCATGTATTCCACATAAGAGGATGTTTCATAAAACATTTATTTCAATCTATTCATTTGCTCAACAAATATTTATTGGGGGCCTACAATATGCCAGCAACTGTTTGGGGCACTTAAGATACACAAGTGAACAAAACAAACACCCTGCTCTCTGGGAGCTTACAATCTGGTGGAGAGATTCAGATCACAAAAATAAACATAATAAAATCAAGTGTTTAGTATGTTCAAATATTTAATGGGACAAACAAAACATAGAGCAATACAAGGGATTCAAGAGTGGGGGGGATTCGTTGCAATTGTAAATAAGGTAAATAGGTAAGGGTCCTTGAGAAAGTAGTAAGCAAATGACGTGCTCATACATATGTGTTGTATCAATATATGCGTGTATATATGTGTGTGTGCACTGAGTCTGCTATAAAACTAATTTCTTGCCATGAATCATGCCTGAAAAACACTGCCACTACCCCACAGTCTGGCCCAGATATCACAGCAAGGAAGAAGACAGAGAGAAGAGGAAGAGGAACACCCTTTTGTCCCCTCATCCAGGACTAGAGCTAGTATCTTTGGTAAGGAAAGATACCAGGGCCTGCTTTCACATGAGCTCTGGGTTGGTGTGGAGTGCCATCTCAAACCGGGAAATGCTTCACCTTTTTAACCTTGCTAAACCCAGGTCAATTAATCAAAAACCCATACCAACCTTTAGCAAGTTCACTAGTGAATTCATAACTGCAATAGGCTGTAATGTGTGTAGCATACAGAAGAAAGCCCATTGGGCTGGGGAAGCACGGTGGGTTCTTTAATCCTAACGTGGTAGAAGAGGCCCCAGGGAATTTCCTAAAAATAACAGTTCATGGAGAAGACTGTGTAGGGAGAAAGGATTTCTATAGAGATGGAAATATTCATGCAAAGTTGTAGAAGAGAGGAAATGTACAACATAGGGGAAAAAATGCAAGTACTGTAGTTCTAAATTGTGGAATGGAACAGGGCACAGTGACTTGCACTTGTAATCCCAGCATTTTGGGAGGCCGAGGCAGGAGGATTGCTTGAGGTCACAAGTTCAAGACCAGCCTAGGCAACATAATGAGACTCTGTCTTCATAAAAAATTTTAAAAATTACTCAGGTGAGGTATTATACTCATATACTCTCAGCCACTTGGGAGGCTGAGATGGGAGAATTGCTTGAGCCCAGGAGTTCAAAGCTGCAGTGAGTTATGATCATGCCTCTGCACGCCAGTCTGGGTGACAGAGCAAGACCCCATCTCAAAAATAATAATAATAATAATTACAAATAGACAAACTGTAGGATGGCACAGTGGTAAGATCAGAGCTAGACTGACTTTAAATCAGGTTAAGAAGTTCGAACTTTATCCTGAGAGCAACGTGGTGCCAACTGAAGCGTTTCAAGCAGTGGCAGATTTGTATTTTAGAACTATTTGAGGACATTGAGACTGGCAAAAGTGAATGCATGCTGGCAATCCTCAAAGCGCAGCGTGAGTAACTCACAAGGTATGCAAAAGTACACATTGAAGAGCACTGCAGACTCAATGATGTAGACACAGAGTGGAAGAATTTCTTGGCCACTCATTCCAACACTGGTCCCAATGGCGTGCTTTCCAGAAAATGGAGGAACCCGGATAGTCCAAGGTAGAAGGAACAGAAACAGGAAGTCCTGGCAGGGCTCAGGGTAGGGCAACGAGCAGGGCCACTTGGCCAACAGCCTCAAGGTGGAGGAGCCTCAAATTCTGGCTGCTGTTAATGACACGTTTGTGCAGTGGAACAGAATGAGGCCTTTTTACAAATGCAGATTTTGACCTTGAGCTGCACGTTTTCTAAGAGGCAGGCATCTAACCATTGCAGAGGCTGTTGCCATGGTGACTCATAAGTGGCTGCTGGTTTTGATAGTGAAGGGCCCAGGCTGGTTTTGTTTAGTTTTGTTTTGTTTTTTAATGTTAAAACTACTCCTACACATTTGGTGGCCTCTCTCCAAGAGAGCACTTGGAGATATGAAAAGACTGTGTGTGCACTACTCGGAGATAGTAATTGTCTTGCTTGATGAGAAACTCTTGAAAACACATCCTCCCTCATCTGAACCTACTTTCTATGAGGTTTTCCTTTGAAATGTTTTTATTTAGCATTACTTTTCTCCTAGCTTTAAATTGAGTGTATATAAAATAGAATTTTGCAATCAATGTTCTTTTTAAATTGGTGCATACCCCTTTAAAAATATTCTGAGTACTATTTTCAGACTATTTCAGTCTTTTACAATCCTCACCACTTGCCATTAAATAACTAATTGTTGTCAAGCGCACAGTGAAGTTTTTTAAATGTCAGCCTTATTCAGAATATAATTTAAGTAAAAACTAACCAACAAATAATGTCAGAATTTAGATATTGGAAGTTTATAACTTCTCATTCTACTCATACGATAAAGTCGTTAAGCAATCATTTTATTGTTATTCCATGATTCATTGTTAGATCATATGGAAATCCATGACTGCTAGTATTAGTTAATATGAGGGTAGAAGGAAGAAGAACCTTAAAAAATCCTAGGACTATCTGGTTTCACTGACGATCCTTAGAAGTTGTTTAGACAGAAGTGTGACACTGGAGGAAAATTCAAGACCTATTGAGGGGGTAAAACCGTAGAATTGTGTTATACTGAGTCTAGAAGATAAAGACAAGCAATAGTTGGAGACAACACCTAGGTTCCTGCTTGTGCACCTGTACCGTGGTTCCAATCACCAAGAGAGGGAACAATAGGAGAGGACCAGCTTTCAGCAGGAAGGCAGCACATTCAGTCTTGGACATGTTGAGTGTGAGAAACTTCTGAGACATCCAAGTGGAGAAGTAAAGTAGACAAGATCTAGAGTTGAGGTTAGAAGGTAGGGCTAGCGACGCCAATTCAGGAGTCATTATCCTATAGATAGTGATGGAAGCTATTGGCAGAGCTGAGAAGTACAGAGATCTAGAAATCTCAGGAAGAGTAGAATGAGAACAGAGCTTAGGACAAAGCATCAAGGAATCCTGATACTTAATGGCTGAACGTTTCAAGAAGGAAAACGAATTGATAATGTGCTGAATGCTGTCTAGAGATCAGGTAAAGAACACGAAATGAGTTGAGAGCACTGGCGATCCTGACAGACCGCCCAGATATGATGGGAGTGGATGGAGCGAGGAGGACTGAGGAAATAGAAACCATCCACTGGCACACATCTTTCAACAAATGTGGTTAGAAAGGAGAGAAAAGTGCTGGCTGTTGGAGAGAGTGCAAAATCAGGGCTTAGTTTTCTGTTTGATTTTGCTTTCTGATAAGAGAGATGTGAGCATACCATGGAAGAAATTCAGCTGAATGGAAAGGTGAAGTCAAAGAAGACCAAAGAGGTAATTGCAAAAAGTGGCAAGAATAGAGGTGCCAGGTCAGGAAGAAAGAATACCTCCTAATGCAACAGACAGCACAAAGAGGCAGGTGCAAGTGCCAGGTAACTAATTTCTTGGAAGTTGAGAGTGTTCCTGGTTGATGGCTTCAATTTACCCTAAGAAACTGAGGATGAGAAGGAAGGTAAAAAAGATTAGGCATTTGAAGAAAGCAGAAAACGTTCAGAGCTGTTGTTTAATAGAGAAAGAAAGAGACTGAACCAGGGAAGCATATTAGAACTTCCAGGCAATGCTGACAGTCCATTGGAGATTGGTGATTATTCATTTATAAATGTCTCTTTCACAGCCTTAATGGAAAGACTGCCAGAAACTTTAAAAATAATGTTAGTATTTTTCTGATACTTACTTTTCTTTTTTTTTTTTTTTGAGTCAGGATCTCACTCTGTTGCCCAGGCTGGAGTACAGTGGCACAATCACAGCTCATTGCAGCCTTGACCTCCTGGGCTCAGACAATCCTTTTACCTCAGCCTCCTTGAGTAGCTGGGACTACAGGCACACGCTGCCATGCCTGGGTAATTAAAAAAAAATTTTTTTTTGTAGAGATGAGGTCTTATTATGCTGCCTAGGCTGGTCTTGAACTCCTGGGCTCAAGCAATCCTCCTGCCTTGGTCTCCCAAAGTGCTGGAATTACAGGCATGAGCCATTGTTCCCGGCCAATATTTACTTTTAATATGGACACCATAGCAACTTTTCTACATATATTTTATCACCTATATTTTTCCATCACTCTTGAACGTCAAATTCAAATCCATGAGAAAAAGTTAAGGAAACTATATTTGATTTTTTTTTTTTTTTTACAATTTTAAAAAACCTCTAAAAATACTAATCTCAGTATCTCAGTATGCTGATGAGGGCACAGATAAAATCACAGCATAAAAACAATGGCCTTTGCAAGGTGGGCTGGGGGGAAGGATTAGCTAAAAATATGTGGGATTCAATATTAATGAGCAATAGAAGAGTCATTAGGATGCAACTAAGGAAATAGTATTCAAAACCTAAACTCAGAATATTAAATAAACTCAAGAACTTGAGTATCCAAAAGCAAAGTCGCCATATTACCTTGTAAAGAACCATGTGAGACCAGCTGAAGGCTATGTGATAGTTTTGTGTGTCAGCTTAACCAGGCTAGTGGATGCCCACATAGCTGGTGAAACATTATTTCTGAGTGTGTCTGTGAGTGTGCTTTCAGAAGAGATTAGCATTTGAATTGGTAGACTGAGTGAAGAAGATCCACCCTTGCCATTATGAGTGGGTGTCATCCAATCTATTGAGGGCCCAGATAGAACAAGCCGAGGAAGGGCAAATTCACTCTCTAAGCTGGAGCTGGGACAGCCATTTTCTCCTGTCCTCAGACATTGGAGCTCCCAATTCTTGGGCCTTTGGACTTTGGGACTTGCACCAGCGGCATCCAGCTTTCAGGTCTTCAGCCTTAAACTGGGAATCATACCATCAGCTCCCCTGCTGCTCAGGCCTCTGGACTCAGACTGAATTACGTGGCTGGCTTTCCTGGTTCTCTGACTTGCAGAGGCAGATCGGAGGACTTTCCAGTCTCCATAATCAGGTGAGTGACTCCCCATAACAAGTCTCCTCTTATAGAGCTACATATATCTTACTGATTCTGTTTCTCTGGAGAACCCTGACTACTACAGGCTGATATGGTAACGAAGGCAATAAAATAAACAAAGAAGGAAGATGGTGATGTGGAAGACAAACATTCTGGGAGGAATATGAATATAGACAGAAACAACGACAGAAACTAAAGAAAATATTTTAAATGCACAAACATTTACCATTTGATCTCTCACTATTGGAAGGTTTCTGTCTCCTGGAGTGCTGGAGACAGAAGCAGCTGGTAACCCTTTCCCAGGTGTTTCCATTGTAAACAGTGTAGCAGTTTCTGCACTGTTGAAGCTTTGGGCGAGCCTGAAGTAGGCTGGTCATTTTGATTTCAGCATTGCTCTTTCTTCCTCTGTGGACTCTCATGGGAGCTGACCTTTCTCTTACTATAAGCACATCTCTCTCCTTTCGTGTATGTTCAAGAAACGCCTAAACAGAAGACCAGCATCCAGGTCAGGAGGTTCTCTCGCCATCCACTCAGTGGCCCAAGACATCCGCCTAGAAACCTTCCTGCACTCTACCATCCCCTCACCGCCCATCCATAGCTTATTCATATGGCAAGCCCTCTCAGGGCTACCGCTAAAATGTCTTTCAAAATCCATTCGCCACTCTGTCAGTCCCTGTTTCTGCCCTCGGCCATTGTCATTCTTCACACAGATCACAGCTGCCTTTGGACTGGCTTCCCTGCCCCATTATGCCCACACCCACCCCCTACACTTTCCTTATTCAGCTGCCGCACAGTCAGAGACGTGTCCACAGTGCAAATCTGATCATGCTAGTTCCTTGCTAAGCTATGCACCCATATGGCCAAGAACAGAGCTCCCAAAAAGAATAAAGGCCCTTCATCTGCCCTCTGATGCACTCCCCCAGCCCTTAAATTTTATTTTATTTTATTTTTTTCCATTACAAAGCACTTTATTCATATATTTTTTTAAAAACGTATTTGTGTACCTACTCTGTGTTAGGTTCTGAGCCAAACACTGGCAATATAAATACAAAAGAAAAATGGAATATGGTTCTTCCTGGGATTGATTGATTGATTGTCTTTTAATTTGTTTATTTTAAAGATGTGGAGTGTAATTCAGGGTTAGATATACAAATGTTCATTATGCAGGTACCCTTGTGGATGAAGTGTGCCTCACCTTCCCCAGGCAGATTCCCGCTACTGCCGATTCCGCTTCCCCACCCGCCTCCTGCCAGTTTCCCACTACTGCCAATCATTCTCTTATAGTATTACAATAATTCAAGGTCCGCTAATGAGTGAGAACATGTGGTCCTCAGTTCATTGCTTCTGTGAAAGATCACTCAGTATTACAAACTCTAAGTCCATCCAGGTTGCTGTGAAGTTCATGCTTTTGCTCTTCTTTATGGCTGCATAATATTCCACCGTGTAAATGTACCACATTTTTAATTCATGGAGTACATAGTGATATTTCAAGGCCTATCATGTAGATTGATCAGATCAGGGTAATTAGCATCTCCATTGCCTCAAACATTTATCATTTCTTTGTGTTGAGAACATTCAATGTTCTCCTTCTAGTTAATTGAAACTATACCATAATATATTATGGCTAACTGTAGTCGTCTCATAGTGCTGTCGGACACAAGAACGACTCTTCTCAACTCCTCCCAGTTGCTCTTATCTCAACCGGCCTCTCCTCTTCTCTTCACTTCCTCCTTTACCTTCTCTCTCTTCCTACTCCATCTCCTGGGCAAACTCCTAATTCAGGTCTCTGTTTAGATACTGTTCACTCCAGAAAGCCTTCCTGAACCTAGCCATTTCTTCTAGACCCCCAATTTTTCTTTCATCAGACATCAATGCCAAGAAACCCTTGTCACACTGCATTGTACCTATTTGCTTAGAAACTCAAATGACTAGCAATATGATGACCTAATTGTGACTCACAATAGCTATCTTTTCCACGTGTAGAAGGCCACTGAAGTGATGGCTCCTTTAGGGAAGGAATCTTGTCTACCTCATTCATCCTTGCAGAGGGTCTGGCGCTGCAAAAAATGCTGAATTAACTATGACCGTATGAGTGGACACAATGAATGGTCAGGGGAGACAAAGTAAGGTTGTTCTGGCCAAGCTTGGGTTAGAGTTCAAAAGTGGAATAGCCGTTCCTATGCCCACATGGCAGTGACAGAGGCAATACAATTAAGAGAGTCTCACTGGAAAAGTGAAGCCCAAGGAAGGATGCAGAGACAAGATACAGAAACAGATTACCAGGATCAATCTATTTCACTCAATGCTATATTGCTAAACACAGCAGTTGGGGCTGTAAGAAGCTTCTAAAAATATTCAATTGAATGAATGAATGATTGGGCCAATTCCTAAACACAACCCACAGCTTTTTGGAACTTAGAAAACAAGATTTGGTCAGTGTTCCAGATTAGGGAACAGATATGGGGAAAATGCTGACAAGACATTGAACTATATTAATCAAAATTGTAACTTATTCATTTTCATAAGAAATACAACTGACAAGTGGACCCAGAGCTCATGTAGACCTATCTTATTTTCTATTTATTTATTTAATACAATTCAGGGTTAGGTACACAAATGTTCATTATACAGGTATCCTTGTTGATGAGGTGTGCCCCTTCCTCCCCCGGCAGTTTCCCACTACTGCCAATCCCTTTTTTATAGTATTATGGTAACTGTTCAAGGTCCGCTTATGAGTGAGAACATATGGTACTCTGTTCTTTGTTTCTGTGATAGATCACTGAGTATGATAGACTCTAAATCTATCCAAGTTGCTACAGAGTCCATATGTTTGTCCTTCTTTAGGACTGCTTAATATTCCACTGTGTATATGTACCACATTTTTTTTATCCAGTCCAGCTTTGATGGACAGCGTGGTCGGTTTCATATTTTTGCTATTGTGAATAGAGCTGCAACAAGCATGTGTGTGCAGGTATCCTATCTTATTTTCTATGTGAATTTGGAAAGCCAAATCATAGAACATTTATTGATGAGTATAGATCCAGAGGAAAGGAAGTTATAATTTAAATGTTTAATAATAAATGGCTCTAACTGTTGTTTTTCTTCTTTTTTGTAATTGGTGGGTACACTGCCAGGTGAAATCCCTGCATCCTGTCCAGGAAGGCACTACCAACACCGGTCTTTCAGTTGCTGATTTTGGTCCTTTTTTGCTAACAAACCCCCATATTACAGTGATACATTATTGAGATAAGCCAACATCTTCTATTATATGATTGGGTCTTTAGCCAGCCTGAGAGTCTTGAAAGAGATCAGCATATCTCTATTGTGATCCCTCGGAAGGTCTGCTTTTATGGTAGAACTTTGCCACCATACTTTTATGGAGATGCTTTGCTGAGAGCAACCATATCTCATTTTTAAGTCCTGAGGTGTCACCTGCCCCAAGTAACATTTTCTACCTGAGCATTCTGAGACCGCACCAGAAATTGGTAGAGCTCTCAATGGCATTAGGTAATTTACTGGGTCATTGACTTGTCTGAAATCGAAGGCCTCTTGGCAATGGTGTTTGAAAAGAGAAAAATGTTTTGAGAGCGCAACAGCAAGGCGACTGAGATTGCTTGGTGGAAAGAGAGGCTGGGGACAAAGTGCCAGCTTGGAAGCTGGAGCACTGTCATCGGAAAAGGAAAGCCCTGTGCTTTGTAACATGTGCAAATGCCTTGTTTTTGTGTCTTCTAGAATTATTTTCTTCTCCTCTCCCTTGATGTATGCAAGTTCTTGCAAACACTGAATAGCCTCTTAATGGTATGAATGACTCACAATAGCTGTCTTGTCTAGGTACATGTGTATGCTGTCTTCTCCCACTCCTCTTCCTCTTAGGGAAAGAGTCTTGCCTGTCTCATTTATTCCTGCTGCTGAGGACCTTGGATTAATTATGGCCAAATGGGTGGATGCAATGAATGCTCAGGGGATCCAAAGCGAGGTTGTTCTGTATTTACTTTTTTGTTTGTTTGTTTTTGTTTTTTGAGTTGGAGTCAGCTCACAGAAGTATGCTAAGTGATGTTGTGCTTTATGCTGCTGTTAAAAACTAAGCCACAACATTTATTGACACTTATAACTACATATGCTTTTTTTTTTTTAGTTGGAGTCTCACTCCGTCGCCCCGGCTGGAGTGCAGTAGCATGCTCACGCCACCCCAGTGCCAACCTGCTGGGCTCAGGCAATCCTGCCCCCTCAGCCTTCCAAGTAGCCAGAACTAGAGGCGCGCGCTACCACGCCTGGCTAATTTTTTGATTTATTGTGGAGATGAGGTCTTGCTAAGTTGCCCTGCCCAGGCTGTTCTTGAACCTGTGGGCTCAGGCAATCCCCTCACCTCGGCCTTTCAAAGTGCTGGGATTACAGGCTTTTTAAAAATATTAAGAACATTGGTAGTTGTTATGAAAAATATCTCGGTTGGATGTCATTTTCATCTTGTGTGGTCCGTATCCATGTACACAATTATTTTAAGTTCCAAAAGACCCATTCATTGTGTCACTTCCACCATTACCTTCTCTCTCTTCCTGTTCCATCTCCTGGGCAAACTCCTAATTCAGGTCTCTGTTTAGATACTGTTCACTCCAGAAAGCCTTCCTGAACCTAGCCATTTCTTCTAGACTCCCGATTTTTCTTTCATCAAACATCAATGCCAAGAAACCCTTGTCACATTTCATTGTACCTATTTGCTTAGAAACTCAAATGACTAGCAATATGACGACCTAATTGTGACTCACAATAGCTATCTTTTCCACGTGTGTGTTTACTGTGCCTTCTGCCACTGAAGTGAGTGGTGATGAAAATTCCACATTCAAGAGATAAACCAACCTGGGGACTAAGTGGCACAATCATCCCCCTCTGTCACTACATGGTTCTTAAACTATCCACATTGTGTTCATTCTTATGTAGGTTTAATTGTGAATTCTTGGAATCTTCCTGAGTAGGTTAGCTGTTTTTAAACGAATGAATTTTAAAGCAGAATTAATCCTACATATAGTATATATCAATTAAGCAAGTTTCTTCACAGACTGAGTTGAAGTATTCCGGTGTCCAAGAAATGTTTGTGGTGGCCAGTTCCATGACATACTGATTATTATAACAGTGATTTGTTTCAGCACTTATTAAGTACCTACTGTTTCTCCTAGGCCTGGTTAGGCTCAGAGATGGAGCAAAACATTAAAGTAACTGAATACAAGTTCTTTGTCTTTGGGTATAATCACAGTGGCTGAGGGGATATGAGCCTGTTTATCTGGAAAAAGAAGTTTTTCAAAGCAAAACAAATATTAACTATAGATGTATGAGGTTCTGTTAGTCTTGGAAGGTTTTGTGAGCTCAGATTTGACATTAAAAGAAGTGTAGGATTTAGATGAAGAGAAATAAGTAAAGAATTCTTGGTCTAAGAGAGGAAAAGTATAAACAAGTTTACATAAAGGAAATTAGTAGTGAGTGGTGGGTGAGAGTGTGGTGTTCATTTATGTCTGGAGGTGGGCTAAGTGGATACCTCAGGTGGAGAGTTAGAAAGAAAACGTGGACTCTCCTAATAAAACATTGGTTGGAGGACTGACCATGGGACTGGGGAGCTGAGGGTTAACCTCTTAGTCTGACACACAGGAACAAGCCATTATACACTCTTCATCAGAGCGGTGAGATGATGAGAATGGTGCTTCAGAAAGATTCCAGTTGTGCAGATAAGAGGCTTTGTAATTACAAGAGGGAAATAGGATATGAAGGTTTTCATCAGCATCGAGGGCTATCTGAGCTGCAGAAAATCTCTAGCTTCCATACAAAGAAAAGGTGTATATAGAACAGCTGAGAGGAGAAGAAAAGGAAAAAGCATTACATGATAATTTTGAGTTCAACAGAGAACAGCAACAAAAGACTAAAATTTCTAGCATAGGACTGGTGACTACTAGGACTTCATAAGATTATTATTGTGGTTATTTTTATCATTATTGTAAAATTATTTTTACAATGTGCTTTAATAGATTTAGAAAGTCAGAGAACCTTACGTTTGTTGTATGCCAGCTAGGTTAGAATTATATTTCTTTTTCTCTTCACAACAACCCTGGGAAGTAGAGGTTAGTGTTATTTTGTATAGAAGACATAGCATGGCTAAGAAACACACAGCCAGTAAATGATAGAGCCTGGATCTGGACCCAGATCTACTGGCTCCAAAATCCAGGCCTTTTGTGTTCTGCCTCTGTGAATTGGGAATCAAAAGGTCTACCAGGAGCTAAACGAACAACGGATGATTGAAAACCAATCGATGTTCTAAACTTACCTAAAGAGTCAGTGAGAAGGGAGAATGTTCCACAATGAAGTGCAGAAAAGAGGGGCATCTGAGCGGATTTAGCTCAGTGCCGCAGAAAGATTGGTGGCTCTGACTCATACACAAGGTCTGGTGGTTTCTCTCAAACGCAGGGAGTGCTTGGGCTTCACCGGGCTGAGGTGCTGTTTTCCTTATCTTCCCGTATGTTCCCAGAGATGTTATCATCAGCTTCCAGATACCTTGTTAGAGAGGAAAACATGCTCTCTGTACTGGAGAAGACCTGGGAAGGAATAGTTCTGCACTAGAAAGGAGACTGTGGTTTATGTATTAAAACTCTGACAAGTTTACTGACACTCTGGTCCCTCGTGAATTGTATTAGCACAAACCATTTTCTCCATGTATGGAATCAATATGCCACACTAATGAGATGAAGTTTCTGGGTGTGCCTGGCTAAGATAAGAATGTCATTAAGAAAACACTACCAGGAGGCCCCTGAATGGCCGGGCCTCTTTCCGTTGACACCACTCCTAAGAGTTCATTAAAGGGGGAGGCCATATTACTTGGCAGTTTAGATCCTTTGCTGTGTCTCCAATACCTGAAAACCTTCTCTGCTCAAATTATTCTCGAATTTCTGCTTACAAGTGGCATATATCAATTCCACTCCCATTTCACTCATCAAGGCAAGTCACATGGCCCGGCCTGATGGAAGTCACGTGTGGAAGTATAATCTTTTATGGAAAGGGTAGCAAATAAGTGAGAGTAATAATATAGTCTACTATATGCATGTGGGTATTTGCTTATTTGTTAATTAAAGATTCTGGCCAGGTGCAGTGACTCACGCCTGTAATCCCAGCACTTTGGGAGGAAGAGGTGAAAGGACTGCCTGACCCCAGGGGTTTGAGACCAACCTGGGCAACATGGCAAGACCTTGTCTCTACATTAAATTTTTAAAAATTAGCTGGGCGTGGTGGCACGTGACTGTAGTTCCAGCTACTTTGAAGGCTGATGCAAAAGGATCACCTGAGACTAGAAGGTTGAGACTTATGTAGCCATGACTGTGCCACTGCACTCCAGTCTGGGCAACAGAGTGAGACTCCAACTTAAAAACAAAAAAAGCCGGGCTCGGTGGCTCAGCCTGTCATCCCGCACCTTTGGGAGGCTAAGGTGAGTGGATTGCCTGAGCCCGTGGGTTCGAGACCCGCCTGGGCAGCGAGACCGCATCTCTACAATAAATCAAAAAATCAGCCGGGCGTGGTAGCGCGTGCCTGTCATTCCGGCTACTCGGAAGGCTGAGGCGGAAGGATCGCCGGGGTCCAACAGGCGAGGCTGCGGTGGCCGGGAGCGGCCACTGCACTCCAGTCTGGGCAACAGAGTGAGACTCCAACTCAAAAATAAAATAAAATAAAATAAAAACAAACAAAAAAAGGAATTCTATTCTTTCCAACCGTCAAGGAGAATACTTTCTCTAGCCAATAAATTCCCTGTTACTTCTATTGAAATTTGGTTCATACTGGCTCATATTAAAGGGTATTTTATTGACTGTTTTAATTTAATTTTGATTGATGGCTGTATGCAGTCAGCTTTGCTCCAGTATCAAATAACTCATAAAATCTCAGTTATGTGCAATAAGAAAACATTTGCTTGTCTTGCTCACGTTGCGTGTATGTCTAACACAGTCAGCCCCAGGCTGTGGGTTGGCAGCAGGTCTGTTCCAGTGTCTTCTTAATATGGGATCCCTGCCAAAGGATCAGCCTTGATCTGGGACATGCTATGACAGAGCAAGAGTCCACGCCAAAGCAGGTGTGTTAGTCAGGGCTCCCCAGAGAAGCAGAACCAATATGATATATAGAGATATATAGAGAGATATTTTAAAAGATGTATTGCAGTAATCGGCTCACACAGTCATAGAGGCTAAGTCCCACAATCTGTTGTCTACAAGCTGGAGAACCAGGAAAGTCAGTGCTTGATTCAGTCTGAGTCCAAGGGCCTGAGAACACAGAGGGTATGGGAAAAGGAGATGGTGTGAATCCCCATCTGAGTCTGAAAACCTGAGAACCAAGAGCTTGGATGTCCAAGGGCAGGAGAAGACGGACGTCCCAGCTAAACAGAGAAAGAGAGCAAATTGTCCTTTCTCCTCTGCTTATTCTCAACAGATTGGATGATGGCCCCCCACAATGATGAGGGTGGGCCTTTCTTACGCAGTCTACCAATTCAAATGCCAACTTCTTCCAGAAACACCCTCACAAACACACCGGGAATAATGTTTTACCAGTTACCTGGGAATTCCTTGACCCAATCAAGTTGGCACCATAAATTAACCACCACAGCAGGCAGTCACATTTAAAGTTTCTGCTCCATCATGGCAAAAATCACATCTGCTCACATTCCATTGGCCCAACCTGACAACAAGGTGTGGAAGGGCACCCTGTTGATGGCGGTGCCATGACGTCACCTGCAGTGGACCAAGATGTCTAATCCTCTTTTATAGACAGGAGGACTGAACGATTGCAAACAACAGGACTGTCTACCAAAAAATCTCTCAGGGGATTTCCACTGAGTTTTGTCAATACAGTCAGCCTTTCATATCTGTGGGTCATGTATGCACAGATTCAACAATAACTGTGGGAGTCCTGCTCCTGCCAAGGGTGTGAGGTTTCCTGAAGGAGAGATGGATAGGTGAAAGATGAAAATATTATACTCGGACACCTGCTTGCTGAACAGGTGACAATTTAATGTTAGTTAACACAGAGCTTTTATACCATTCGCAAAGGGGCAAGACAAAGAAAATTCCTTCACGTACATATGCTTTAAAAGTTACCAGCTGGGCTCGGTGGCTCAGCCAGTAATCCGGTGCCTTTGGGAGGCTGAGGTGAGTGGATTGCCTGAGCCCGCAGGTTCAAGACCCACCTGGGCAGGCGAGACCTCATCTCTACAATAAATCAAAAAATTAGCTGGGTGTGGTAGCGCATGCCTGTAATTCCAGCTACTTGGAAGGCTGAGGTGGAAAGATCGCCGGAGCCCAGCAGATTGAGGCTGCAGTGGCCGGGAGCAGCCACTGCACTCCAGTCTGGGTGACAGACTGAAACTCCAACCAAAAAAAAAAGTTACCACCATCTAGCGGTCTAGAAGCGACAAATAAGCCAAGAACACTATCTACTTTTAGTTAATGAGTCTTTATCACAAAGCCAAAAATGATAGTTTTAGTTCAAAGTCCCGAATTACAGTCCTTGAAATGTCTCAAGAAAGTTTCCAGGTGCACAGTTCTCCATGTAGCAGGAGTTTTTCTCTTTTGGGCTTCTATGACCTTCAAAGCTTCATAATCACCTTTCTTGTCCAGGTATATTCATTACTTTTCTCTTATCCTGCAGTGTTTATTTCTAAAGAAAACTCAAAAGAAGCTTTTAGTGATGTTTCTCAGGCCCCCAAGTTTTGCTTTCTGTATTTAGTTAATTATCATCAAAGTATCTAATTAGTATATTATTAATTCAGTGAAAACCCACTCTATAAACATTTACTTAAAATTTTAACTATAGAATTAAGTAAAAACCTTAATGATTAATCTTTATCCTAAGTCTGTGAAAACAGTGTTATAAATCTCCTACATAACTCCTAGATAAGTGTTAGAACTTATAATGAATTCATAATGAACTTACTATAAGCTTGTGCTTCTAAAAAACCTTATGTCTAAACACTAAACTGCATAATCCTAAATCAAATAAGGAGTGAATATACTTATATCATATTTACTCAAGCAATATCTAGTAACTTATAACCAAGTGAAAGAAAGCATTCTTGACGTGCTTCAGAGTTTAACCATTGCATAAGTTAGAAAAGGCCAAATGACATAGTGGGAAATGGAAAAATGAACCATGACATTTCCAGGTTAGCTGTGAGTATTTCGCATAAACATGCCATTATCTTCTTCCAGGACTGCACAGAATTCTTCGGCTGTACCAAACAGCGAAGGTGGAAGACAGAAGGGCCTCAGCTTCCTGGGCTTGCCCTGCAGCCCGGGGTCTTCAGCCCACCAGGACCCTGTCAATCAGGTGGGCCTCCAAGGCTGGCTCCCAACAAATAACAATAAAAAATAATACATATTTTTAAAACTATATGATATAGCAATTTCTTACATGGCATTTATGTCATATTAGGTATCGTAAGTAATCTAGAGATGATTTAAAGTATATGGGAGAAGGTATACAAATTATATGTAAATTCTATGCCATTTTATATTAGGGACTTGAACATCTGAGGATTTTGTTATTCTTGGGGCTCCTGGAGCCCATTGCCCATGGATACCAAAGAACCGCTGCAACTTAAAGGATTGTTGACACACAACTTAACATACAACTTCTGTTATTGTAGTCTTGGGTAGATCCTCAAGTCTTTTACAACATCAGTATCAGCAGCCTCAATTTCAACACTATTGTATTTTAGAATCAAGAGACAAACCACGAACATCAGGCCGGATTATCTTCTGGACATAAGAATGTATGTTATTAATATGAAATGTGATCATTTTGTTGACTTGCTTGTTTATCGCCTCACCTCATTCAAAACCTAAATTGCTATAAGAGCTGGCCATGAAATGTCCTTTTAAAAGCACTTTCCCCCTCCTTTCTATTCTTTTTTCTGTTGTCCCTCCCCTTTTTTCTTTCTCCCTTCCTTCCAGAGACTAGGGGAAATAGGCAAAAGACTAAACACGAATCATTTTTTTCGGCGGTTATTGAATGCCTAGTACCAGTACATAATGAGCACTGTGGATACAATAGTAACTAAGCCAGTGTTTTTACCCATTTGGATAATTGTTTATCTGGTGGAGGAAACTACAGTGGACAAACACACACACACACATACGTGCAATTACATGTCATAAATACCTAAGAGTGGTTATATAAGTAGAAGAGTATTATACTACAAAGTACTAGGGAAGCACTTTCAGAAGGAAACGTCCAATTCTTTCATACTTCCCTCCTGGGAAAGTTTCACAGAGCTGATACTAAACACAGAAGATAAAGTGGGCCGTTGAAGGCTCTAAACAGAACAGTCCCATTAGATTTGTTTTACAGTGATAACTCTGGTGACAGCATGGGGTGGACAAGATAGGAGAGGCAAGGAAACCAGCTGGTGGTTGCAAGAGGCCAGGTGACAAGGTGGGGGCTGGAACTATGGTATGGCAATGAGAGAAGGAAGAGGAAGGTTGTAAGAGATGAATGTCTTGCTGTGTTGCCCAGGGTGGAATGTAGCGACACAATCATAGCTTCCTGCAGCCACAAACTCCTGTGCTCAAACAATCCTCCTACCTCAGTTTCCCACTTAGCTGGTATTACAGGAATGTGCCACTGTGCTTGGCCAAGCATGGGGGTTTAAGGGTCAGACATTGACAAGACTTGGAAGTTGCTTATATGCAGGGGGTGAAGGCAAAATATTTTCCCTGTAATATCCTCTGTGCAAAGTATCAAGGGCCGTCCTTAGATACCTATGCAGACAAGATATTTGATGTTCTGCTTCTTGGTGTGTGGATCACTCTTATTTATGGGAGTGGAGATTAGTGGAAAGAACCCTGGCTGCCTAATGGACTCTGTCTCAGTTTCCTTATCTCTCAAAGGAAAGTCCTGTGCCTGCTCAGAAGGTTACAATGAGGATTAAAGTAAACGGACATGATGGTGCTACAGCCGATCTCTTTTACTGAAGGGTCAGGTCTCTTGGTCTCTTCCCTTGTCTTCTGGGTCTCAGGCCTGAGCAGCTCTGCCTGGGCTCCTACCAACACAAGCACAAACTTGCAAACAAATTCTTCCCCCTTCTTCCCCTAAACGGTGTCCCAGAAGATGGTCCACGTCCTAGAAGGCGGTCCATTATGATCAAGTTGGACTCACCGTAATGGTTGTCTTCCCTTCCCTGCCTCACTCCTTAAGCTCTCCCCTGCTCCCTGGGCTGTGCTCCCTGATGTAGTGGCACATAAGTCAAGGCAGATGTCCAGGCTACAGCGGGCCTTCAGTAGATGGCAGGTGTCACCAGTATTCCCTCTTACCTCCCTCTTACAACAGCTCTTACTTCCATCAGTTGCCTTAGGACTCCAGGATTCTTCCAACTCTGGAAAAGCCAAGACTTTTAGTATTCATTTCCTCCCCTGCTTCCCTATCTTTCTCTTCTCCACTCTTTTTCTTTCTCCTACTTTCCATCTTTGTGTTACTGTATTGCCTCATAGTCTAAAGAAAGTCTACATATTTTTCACTTTTTAATAGAATCTTTTCTTATTTACAGAAGTCATTTCCTTTTGGCTACTTAAACCCTACATGTCAAACGGGGACCTGTTGGGAGAAAAGATGGCATGCTCAAATGAGGGTACACTGATGGGAGTTTCATCAAGAGGCTGCTTACAAAATGATGGCCAAGGGATGGAGAAACCAGGAGAGACACTGCATTACCAGCTCTGGGCTAACTGGCCGAGGAGAAGAGCCTTGGCCAGGACAGAAACGTGCGCATCGTGAGGAGAGAGCCTCCCTGGGAGAAGATTTGACCTGGGCTTAAGGATGCAAAGAGCCGGGGCAGGGTCGAGGGCAGAGAGGCAGTGCCTTTCCTCTCAGTCATCCATCACCCAATCACTATCCCGTGTGCCTTAAGTATCTAAAAGTATGCAAATTGTCTTCCTTTATGATTCTCAGAAATTACCTGTGAAGAGAAACATGTGAGGAAAAAATTGTTCTTTATCATGTACCCACCGAGATCATGAGGGTGCTTAGTGAAAGCCTATCTTTTTTTTTTTTTTTGAGTTGGAGTCTCACTCCGTCACCCAGACTGGAGTGCAGTGGCCGCTCCCCGCCACCGCAGCCTCGACTTGCTGGGCCTGGCGAGCCTTCCACCTCAGCCTTCCGAGTAGCTGGAACTACAGGTGCGCCCTACCACGCCCGGCTGATTTTTGATTTATTGTGGAGATGAGGTCTCGCCAAGGTGCCCAGGCGGGTCTCGAACCCAGGGGCTCAGGCAATCCACTCACCTCAGCCTCCCAAAGGCGCGGGGAAAGCCTATCTTTAAGAGGATAGGGGGATATTTTAACTCTTAATCCTCTAGCCGAGAAGGCTAAGGAAGGCGAAACTTCCTACAGGAGAAACCCCTCTCTTCATTACTCCTTGCTTTTAAATTTTGATGAGAATCTCCACTTCTGGAGTTTCGAGTTCTGATAACCTGTTTACTCCATGACACAAGTATGAAATACTAAAAATAAGCAAATTGAAGAAGCGCTCCTTCATTTGAGCTCATGTTAAGGACTTCTGAAGCTGGCCCACTGTAATAAACTCATACCATACATAAAAATAACATTCAGATTGAATAAAATGATTCATAATTTTGAGTAAAATTTAGGGGCATGTTTACACCTAAAATATTGCTTAAGTGTGGTAACTGATACAACTCCAGTTTGCTGTAATTACAGTTTCATTTAATTATGGCTTAGGATAAAAATGTGAGAAAATATCTTTGTCATTGAATGATAGTTCAGGGAAAATTTATTTTTTAATTTAAAAATAAATGTAAGTCGGGCTCGGTGGCTCAGCCTTTGGGAGGCTGAGGTGAGTGGATTCCCTGAGCCTGCGGGTTCGAGACCTGCCTGGGCAGCGAGACCTCATCTCTACAATAAATCAAAAAATCAGCCAGGCGTGGTAGCGCATGCCTGTAATTCCGGCTACTGGGAAGGCTGAGGTGGAAGGATCACCGGAGCCCAGCAGGTCGAGGCTGCGGTGGCCGGGAGCAGCTACTGCACTCCAGTCTGGACGACAGAGTGAGACTCCAACGCAAAAAATAAATAAATAAATAAATAAATGTAACCCAAGAAACAAAGCTGTCACTCTTTAGCACAAGGAAACTGGAGAAAATATCCTTAGAAGTTATACTTAGAGAGTCTGTGTTTCCGTCCAGTAAATTGGCCAGAATTCTGCAAGAAAATATGGCGACTTGGGGCTAGCTGATCCAAAGCAGAACTACCTGTCCCATAGAGAGGATCACAAATATTGCTGAAAGCAAGAATGATATTTATCATAGGGATTGCACAAACTAAAAGCTTCTGCATAGCAAAGGAAAAAACCAACAAAATGAAAAGGCATATAGAATAGCAGAAAATATTTGCAAGCCATATATCTGATAAGGGGATACTATCCAAAATATATAAGGAACTCTAACAATTCAATGGCAAATAGACAAACAAACAAAATAACCTGATTTTATAAAAGGGCTCATGCCCGTAATCCCAGCACTTTGGGAGGCCAAGGTGGGAGGCCTGATTGCTTCAAGACCAGGAGTTCAAGATCAGCCTAGGCAAAAGAGCAAGACCTCATCAGAGTTTGAAGTTGTGCTGATCTGTGATTGTGCCACTGTGCTCCAGCTGCGGCCTGGGTGACAAGAGTGAGACTCTGACTCAAAAAAAAAGGGGGGGGGGGGCAGGGCAAAGGAACCGAATAGATATTTCTTCAAAGAAGACATAGAAATGGCCAACAGGTATATGAAAAGGTACTCACCATCATTAGCATCAGGGGCATGTCAATCAAAACCACTATAAAATATCACCTCATGCCATTGAGATGAATATCATAAAAAAGATGAAAGTTAACAAGTGTTGGCATGGATAGAAAAAGGAAGGCTTCTACACTGTTGGTGGGAATGTAAATTTGCATAACCATATGGAAAACAGTATGGAGGTTCCTCAAAAAACTAGAAATAGAACTACAATGCAATCCAGTAATTCCACGACTGGGTATATATCCAAAAGAAAGGAAATCAGTAAATCGAAGACATATCTGCACTCCCATGCTCACTGCAGCATTTTCACAGTGGCCAAGATACAGAATCAACTGAAGTGTCCATTGATGGATAAAGAAAATGTGGTATATGAGGGAAAACCCCCCCAAAAGCAGAATTATCTTTTGTAGTACACTTGGAATTTGTTCCTCCAGATCAAATGGTCAACCAACGCTTTTATCTGGAAGTTTTAAGAAGGTTGCATCACGACTTGTGGAAGAAATGTCCTGAGATGTGGTAAACAGATGACTGGTTTTCCACCATGACAATGCATCTGCCCACACCACACTGATTGTTCAACAGTTTTCAACCAAAAACAGCATGACGTTCATGCCCTACCCTCCCAAATCGTCTGCTCTTGCCCCGAGTGATTTTTTGTTTGTTTGTTTCCCTGGATGAAAAAAATCCTCAAAGGGAAACATTTTGCCAGTGTGGAAGACGTAAAACAAAAAGTGACAGAAGTACTAAAAGGCATCAAAATTGACGAGTCCAAAAACTGTCTTGAGCAGTGGAAAAAGTCTCTCGATAGGTGTATCACATCAAACAGAGACTACTTTGAAGGTGACTATAGTTTAAACATGTAAGAATCAATACACAATTTTTAATAAATAAATTCCAGGTTTTGGGGGTCCCCCTTGTATATACACAATGAAATACTGTTTAACTTTTCAGAATAAAGGGAATCCTGGTATTTGCAACAGCATAAATAAACCTGGGGGATATTAAGTCAGATAAGCCAGGCACAGAAAGACAAATAACTGCATGTTCTCACTTTTATGTGAAATCTAAGATAATTGAACTCACAGAAGTAGGTAGTAGAATGGTAGTTACAGAGGCTGGGGATGGGACGATACTGGTCAAAGAGTAAAAGGTTCATTTAGGATTAATCAGCTCTGGAGAACTACTGTACAACACAGTGACTACAATTAATCATAATGTATTGTATACTTGAAAATCGCTAAGAGAGTAGATCTTTTTTTGTTGCTTTATTTTTTTATTTTTTTGGTTTTTGTTTGTTTGTTTTGAGTAGGAGTCTCGCTGTGTTGCCCAGGCTGGAGTGCAGTGGCACGTTCAGGGCCACCGCAGCCTCGACCTTCTGGGCTCAGGCGGTCCTTCTGCCTCAGCCTTCCAAGTAGCTGGAACTACAGTCACGTGCTACTATGCCCAGCTTATTTTTTTACTTATTGTAGAGACAAAGTCGCACCCAGTTGCCCAGGCTCGTTTCGAACCCCTGAGCTCAGGCAGTCCTCTTGTCTCGGTCTCCCAAAGTGCTTGGATTACAGGCTTGAGCCACCGTGCCCGGCCGAGAGTAGATCTTAAATGTTCTCACCACAAGAAAACGATATGCATATGAGGCGATAGATATGCTAAATAGCTCAATTTAATCATTTCACAACATATACATATACCAAAACATCCTATTGTGTGCTCTAAATATATACAATTTTTATTCGTCAATTTAAAAATAAATTAGTTGACTGGATGTGGTAGCTCATGCTTGTAATCCCAGCACTTTGGGAGGCTGAGGCGAGAGGATGGCTTGAGAAGGCTACAAGAGTCATGGTTGAGCAACTGCAACAGAGAGAGATCTTGCCTCAAAAAAAAATTAATAACTTTTTAAAAGAAGACAAAAGGACTAGTAACCATTTTAAAGATTAAGAAAATGAGACAGAGTCTAACTGACAACTTTGCTCAAAAGCTTTCTTCTGTAAAGTCAGCATCAGGATAGACTAGAACTCAGTACTGAACCTCTGGTTGAATTGAGACTCTTAGTCCATCAACTATTCATTCAGCAAAATAGATGTTGAGCACCTATCATATGCCAAACTCTGCCCTGAGTTTTGATACAACTGAAAACAATACAAAACACCTGACCTCAAAAAGTCTGCATTCTAGTTGGAAGGGAAAGGCAATAATACATATGTCAGGTACGACATATGTTCTATATTATAACACTATATAGAAAAACATAAATATGGGTACAGCAAAAAGATAGACACATTCACCCATGTTCGTAGCAGCATTGTTCGAAATAGTCAAAAGGTGGAAACAACCCAAGAGTCCATCAACATATGAATGAATAAACGCAATGTGGTACATACACACAATAAAACAGCATTTGTACTTGAGAAAGAAGGAAATTCTGACACATGTCACAACATGGATGATCCTTCAGGACATTATGTTAAAGGAAATAAGCCAGTCACAAAACGTCAAATGCTGTACAATAACACTTAAATAAGGTGCACAGAAGTAGTCAAATTCATAGGGACAGAAAGTAGACGAGTGGTTGCCAGGGACTGGAAGAAATGAGGAGTTATTGTTCAATGGGTACAAAGGTTTAGTCCTGCAAGATGAAGAGAGCTTTGGAGATGGAGCATGGCAGTGGCTGTACAACCAATTCACAATTCACAATGTGAATGTACTTAATACCACTTTATGCTTATGTGTATAGTAAATACACTTAAGTGTATGTGTATTTTGCCACAGTTAAAAATCTTTTTTTATTTTTTTATTAATCAATATTTTTATTATGGTGTTATGGGGTACAGTTAAGAGTTAGGTATACAAATACATTTCATTCAGGCACCCTGTTGATAAGAGGTGTTTCCCCATCCCCAGACAGATATTTGCTGCTATTGATCCCATCTCCCTCCCCCCATAGTTTCCCACTACTGTCAGTCATTTTCTTATAGTTAAAAATCTTTTTAAAAAAAGGATAGACAAGGCTGGACATGGTGGGTCACTCCTGTAATCCCAGCACTTTGGGAGGCCAAGGCAGGAGGATCACTTGTGCCCAGGAGTTCAAGACCAGCTTGGGCAACATAGAGAAGCCTCATCTCTACAAAAAGTCAAAAAAATTAGCCAGGTGTGGCACATGCCTGCAGTCCTAGCTACTCAGGAGGCTGAGGTAGGAGGATCGCTTCAGGCCAGGAGTTCGAGGCAGTGGTGAGCCATGATTGGGCCACTGCATTCCAGTCTAGGCATCAAAGTGAGACCCCCAACTCAAAAAAAAAAGTAGTGAGTATCAGAGTGGTGTGTCTTTCTTTAGGTGGGATTGTTATATAGAGGTTCTCTCAACAGACTAGGAACACCTTTCTGCAAATGCCTGGACACTCATTTGACAAGCCATTTACCGCAATCTTGTCAGTATTTGGAACTGGAGGAAGGTAAATTAAAGAGTATGGGTGTTTTCGCCCTTTTTGGCCGAGGACTGGTGGGGAGATGGTATTTCCTAGCAGACATTCTGAACGATGTAGCCTAGGCATCTCCAACAACATATCTGTGTCGGGATATAAACGCCTGCCTTAACAAAATAAACTCTCATCTTTCAGTGTTGGCGACTGAGGGAGAATCTGTACATGAGAGTCCACTGTCCTTTATTCCAAATGTATCTTTGCCTTAGGGACCTTCCCTAATTGTTGCTATTTCTCACTGGCACAAAGAAAAGTTACACTGTGATTTTTATGATCCTGGAGTCATTATAGCACAGCTACAACAAGACTAGGGTGTTTGTATAAGACTCTGCTCAAGGATAAGAGAATGAAAAAAGCACATGCCTACGTTATCCGGATTATAAAAAATGTCCTCTTCTGAGTCTTGTAGGTAGCAACCTCCCTGAAGTCTGATCTGCTGCTATCTGGTGAATGCTTCTTGAAGTCTGGACTCAGAGGGAGGGAGGTATTTCCTCTTGCTTAAGTCTACATTTTGAATTACAGCTTCCCGGCATTGCAGCTTCCTTCCAAGATGGCACCCCTGGGACTGCTGTCCTGATCTCCTCAGGGAAGCCTCTCTTCCCTCCCCACAGAGGAGAGGTTCTCCTGGAGCCTCAGCAAGAAAAGCATATCCTTAGTCAACACCAACCATCAGAGGAGAGGTTGCTTCCTAACAGTAAAAAATGAAAACCTCTTTTCCCTACCACACCAGTCCTGCTGCTTTTTCTAGATTCTCCATTCACTTGAGCCAGAAACGAAATATCATTCTGGACTCCTATCTCTTTACTTCCCGCCTCCCCACATCCACTTCATCACTTAGTCCTCCTGTGACTCTGCTTTCTGATGAGCTCTCAAATCGGTCCACGTCTCTCACCCCTAATTCCACTTCCTCAATTTCATTTCTTTCAAGGCGGGCGTCTCTCTTTCCAGTCTACCCACAGTGCTTTCCCCAAATCCAAGCCATTCATATCAATTCCCTGCTCCGAAACTTTCACCGGTCCCCATTGTCTACAAGGTCATTTTCCTAAAAAGCCCCAATGTTTTTGTCTTATTTCTTCCACTCACCTCAAAATACTTTATCCTTTAGCCTTCAGGAGAATGGTAGGTTTGCCAGAAAATACAGACTCACAGCTCTCTGCCCTTGTTCCAGTGCTTGCCTCTGCCCAGAATGTCTTCACATTTTCCACCTGGCAAATTCTTAGTCTTTCTTCAAAATCCATCAAATGTTTGTGGGCATGCGGTTTTCTTTTCTTGTTTTGCCAGGTCTCTATGAATCTATTGCATGTGTTTTTAAATACGAAGTTTCCCTGACGCTCCTAAACAGTCAGCAGAGTCCTCCTTTGATTCCCAAGCACTTTGAATGGAATCCTAAGAACTTTTTTCATGTTTTATGCACTTATTTGTTTTCAATTCTGCCATTCCTCTTCTTCCCTAGATTGAGAGATTCCAAAGGGAGAAGCCTATCTTTGTTTCTTCCTCACTTAGCACAAGACCTGGACAGAATAGAAGCTTGAGAAATTTATTCATTAACTCTTTAATTTAAAATAATCGTATAGTGTCTGCTGTTTGTGAAGCCATGGGCTGTGTGCTGAGGCTATAGCAGTGACTGAAACGTACATGATCTCTGTTCTCTGGGGACTTGAATGATGAATAAGTTTACTTAAACATCCTTCAGGTTTTGTTTTAAACCTATTTCAGCTTTGCTCAGCCTTTACCCAAAGAATCCAAATTAGTTGATACTTGGTCAGGTATGGTGGCTCATGCCTGTAATCCCAGCACTTTGAGAGGCCAAAGCAGGAGGATCACTTGAGCCCAGGGGTTCAAGACCAGGCTCATAGCGAAACCTCATCTCTACCAAAAAAAAATTTTAAATTAGCACGGTAGTGTGTGCCTGTACTGCCAACTAGTTGGGAGACTGAGGTGGAAGGATAGTCTGAGCCAAGGATGACAAGGCCGTGGCAAGCCATAAACGTCCCATTGCATGCCAGCCTGGGCAACAGAGTGAGACCCCGACTCAAAAAAAAATTAGTTGATATTTGTGCTATCATCTCTTTCTTAAAATACCAACCCTGCCAATGCCAGTGTTAATCAGGATGGGTAAGTATTGCTGTGTTGTGAGTTCAAAGTTTAAGTCCTGATCTCTGCCTTCCAGAGGTGTGCAGACTGGTTGGAGAGTGAAAATCAACATATAGAATAATTAGGGAACAATATAGAGACATAACGTAGTGCTCATTGTTTGGTACAGATCACATATTTTCAGGAGGGGATAATGTAGTCAGTCATATAATTGATTCATAATTTATAATGTATGCTGTGCGTACCATGATGAATTTCACATAGCAACAACATAATTTTTGATACAGAAGACAAAGCTCCCTATCCTAGTGCCAGAATTTGATCTGTGGGAACACAGACCTGTGCATCAGCTGGAAAGTGAAAGGGGCTACATGCATGATGGTACATAAAAAAGAAACAAAAAATGCTGCCCAAAACTCAGATTTCTAGGATCCCTTTCACAGAGCATGGAGTCCCCGGGGATGGAAAGAGCTGGAATTCTAATTATTTCTTTATTACAAGAAGAGGAATTGGATAACAGTTAAGGGGTCATCCAGGGTCCCAAATTTGTCACTGCCCCAATGTGGGTGTTGTTAAGGGCAGTAAGAAAGCACCAGCCATAGTCTGGGTGTCTGTGTTCTCACATGAATGCTTGTGTAGTCCCTTCTCAAACACCCTTATTCTCTTGGTCTCAATCCCTTACAAGCCAGAAAGCCTCATCAGTGGCTTTGACAGGAGCAAACACAGCCTTGAGTTTGTCTCTCTCTGGCCATTCTTCCCAATGCAGAAGATGGAATTCCAAATTCCTGAAGCTCTTTGCCACCAATCCGGCCTCTTGGATATCCTTTTAATTGGGATATTCAGAGCTTTATCGTAATTAACCTAATCTATACTGGAATAAATCTTCTTCACCCTTTTCCTTCAAACCAAACTTCCCACCCCAAGAGTCTAACTGGGTGAGAGCAAACTGCCCCTGAGAGCAAAAGAGAACATAGGCGCCAGTTGTTGCCTAAATATTAACTACATTTGTGAGACTGTTTGGCTTTGGGCAACAAGAAACAGAAATATTAGATGTGATTTCACAGGCATGAGGTTTCTATACTTAAATGCCTTCGAAGGCCTCTGGCAAGACCCTGCCTTAAGAAGAACACATCCTCATGTCCATCTCACATTATTGTGAGCAACGGCGTTAAGAACTTGGGAGAGAGCCGGGCTCGGTGGCTCAGCCTGTAATCCCGCGCCTTTGGGAGGCTGAGATTAGTGGATTGCCTGAGCCCGCGGGTTCGAGACCCGCCTGGGCAGCGAGACCTCATCTCTACAATAAATCAAAAGAATTAGCCGGGTGTGGTAGCGCATGCCTGTAATTCCGGCTACTCGGAAGGATGAGGTGGAAGGATCGCCAGAGCCCAGCAGGTCGAGGCTGCGGTGGCCGGGAGTGGCCACTGCACTCCTGTCTGGGCGACAGAGTGAGACTCCAACTCAAAAAAAAAAACTTGGGAGAGAAGAGGGAAGTGGCCGCAGTTACCATGAGAACATGCCCTCCTGGGTCTCAGAGACGTTGTGTTTGCGTTTTTAAATTTGATGTGGCCTTAGCAGCGTTGGCCCCGGCTCAACACTTGAAATTAATGTGCTGAAAGGTGCTGTAAGGGTCAGAGATGAAGACCTCCAGATTGAGTTTCAGCAAGGATCGCCTGAGCCCAGCAGGTCAAGGCTGCGGTGGCTCTTCAGGGACAAAACAGCATGCGTATCGCGCTGACACCGATGTCCTTGGGTTGGTTTCAAGGAGACAGTAACATTCCATTTGTCGACGCTAACGACTTGCAGCTGTCAATGGAAACCGCCTGACTTGGTTTCTGTGCCTCCCTTAAACAAACACTATTTTTTTTCCTTTCTACTTCTGACAATACAATGACTCCATGGGCATTTGGAAGTGTGACCTTTTTTCTTCTTGCAGCACAGTACCTAGAACTTTCTTTAAACATCTTTTTCTGGCCGGGCAAGGTGGCTCAGCCTGTAATCCCAGCACTTTGGGAGGTCGAGGTGAGAGGATTGCCTGAACCCAGGGGTTCGAGACCAGCCTGGACAACTTGGTGAGTTCTTGTCTCTACAATAAATCAAAACATAAGCCAGGTATGGTAGCGTGTGCCTGTAGTTCCAGTTACTTGGAAGGCTAAGGTGGAAGGATCGCTGGAGCCCAGCAGGTCGAGGCTGTGGTATCCAGGAGCATGCCACTGCACTCCAGTCTGGGCGACAAGAGTGAGGCTCTAACTCAAAAAAAAAATCTTTTTCCAAAAAGAAAAATAAATTCCATTTGAAAGAAGCATTAATATTTTCCATATGTGTTGGCTCCTGAGGGTGGAATTAATATTCAGATTCCGATTCAACCCATGTGGGTTGGCAAGTACAGGCCTGCAAATCACAGGAAGCTGCAACCCTGCAAGTCTTAGCTGCTCTGCAAATCCACCAACCTTCCAGGCATGAAAAGCTGGTGGGGCTAGGCGGGCTGCCCTCGGAAATCAGGCCTCCGCCCAGCTTTGAAATGAAATGGCACGGGTGATGCCGACTGAAGAAGCATCTTTCATAAAAAGGTTAAAGGTACTCTTTGACTTTGTGAAAGTCAAAGACAGAGACAACTCAGGGAACGTCTGAGTTGAAAGAGGCCACAGAGATCTTCCCATGTGGTCCCCTGTTTGATGGCTCAGAGAAGTGGAACTCCCGGTAGCACGAGGACCTCCCCAGGTCTACATAGCTCCAAGGGCATGCCTTTCTGCAGGCAGTTCTGGGCTCCCAACACACAGGGTCGTGCACAGATTCTACAATCTGCAAAACACTTTTCTATTTGGGGAAAAAATATTTAAAATGTGCATATGCCATTCCAGGAAACATGAATATGATTTCACTTTTCTGGCCTTCTTAAGCTGTCATTGTATCAAAATTAGTTCTTTATTAGTAAGTAGTATGTGAACATAATACAAGATTCAAAATATATAACAGGATATTTAGTAGAAATAAATCTCCTTCCCACTCTTGATCTCCAGTCCCTTGGTTTTCTTCCCTAGAGGTAGGCAGTGAGGCTAGTTTCATATGTATCCTTTTGGACAAATCCTCAAAGGCAATCTTTTAAAATTATTTAGAATGTGCTTTTAAACCAGGCTCAGTGGCTTGTACCTGTAATCCCAGCTCCTTGGGAGGCTGAGGCAGGAGGATGATTTGAGCCAAGGAGTTTGAGACCAGTCTGGGCAACATTGGAAGACCCTATCTCAACAAAACAAAACAAACAAAAATATTTTTGTCACTTTTCCCTTTTGATCATAAACTTCTGAATGGGCACTCTGACTGGATAACACTTGGTTGTTGTCCACATAATTTCTTCTGAAGGCTGTCCAGTGATAACCTAAGAAGATTTGGTAGGGGAAAGCAGATTGCTGCCTGATTGCTGAATTCCCTCGGTGTTTTGTCTCAACATCTTTATTTTCTTTCTAAAATGTCTGTGTCCCCAAATAAATGGCCACACAGAATGAACCTCTCACAACGTGGCTATTCAGAATTCGTGGCTTTCAATGACCAACTGTCTAGATTTAGAACAACAAAAAACCAGTTATTTGTTTCTGAGAGACAAAAGTTCACAACCTTGCTGCTATGGTTTGGATATGGTTTGTTGGGCCTCACGGAGTTTCATGTCGAAATGTGATACCCAGTGTTGGAGGCAGGACCTACTAGGAGGTGTTGGATCACGCGGTTTGGCTGAGAGGTGCCAAAGGCTGGACTATGACACTGGTCGTGGAAATACAGAGAACTGGATCGATTCAGAGCCTGTCTTAAAAGTAATGGAGACCGAACTTGCTGTTGTAGTAAATACAGGAGTGAAGGAAAGAGAGATTAAAGATAATTCCTAGATTCTCTCTATTTCTGGCCTCAGTTACTGAATGGATGCGGTTCTATCTTGAATTGGGATAGGATTTGGGGGAAAATCAAAAGTTGGGGGGGGTGTGTGGAGCAGTCGATAGTTGTACTCCAGCCATCAGTGAGTATTATATACTGAGTCTTAGGTACTGAGGAGACATGCTGATTTCCATCCTGCCACACTGGCTTCTGCTCCTCAGTCCTCTCTGCTGGTCCTTCCTTGTAGCTTTAATCTCTTCACATTGAAGAGCCCCAATTCCTTTCTTGGGTCAATGATCTATCCATACTCACTTCCTTGGGGACTTCCTCTAATCTCATGGCTTTATAGGCTACCTAAAGGCTACTGTTGTCTCCTGTATTTTCATCAAGCCAGACATCTACCCTGATAGCCACGCCCACATATCCAACTGCCTACTCAACATCTCTGTCTAACCAACAACTCAAACTGTCCTCCCATTAGGATTGCCAGATAAAATAAAATAAAAAAGGACGCCCAGTTAAAGTACAATACCAGCAAATAATTGTTTAGAGTCAGTATAAGCAGTACTGCATGGGATATACGTATAAAAACGTACTTGTTATTGAGCTGAAATTCAAATTTAACTGGACTTCTTGCATTTTATTTGTTACATCGGGCAACTTTAAAACATGCTCACCCCATCGTATTCTCCATCCTAATTGACAGCAACTTCATCCTTCCAATTGCTCAGGCCAAAGAAACTTAAGTCATCCTTCGCCCTTCTCTCTCTCTCTTGTTTTCCCCCCACATCCCATATCCAGTCTGTCAGAAAATCCTATTGGCTCTACCTTTAAAATATAGTCATGATTTGAAACTGTTTACCATCTTTGCTGCTACTACTCTGGGCCAAGATACATCATCATTTAAATTGCTAAAATAGCCTCCCAGCTCTTCTGTCTTTGTAGTTTAGAGTCTATTCTCAACAAAGCAGACAAAGAAAACCTCTAAAAAGTAAGTCAAGGCTGGACGCAGTAGCTCATGCCTGTCATCTCAGCACTCTAGGAGGCCGGTTTGAGCCTAGAAGTTTGATATCAGCCTGGGCAACATAGACCTTATCTCTGCATTCCTGCCTGTGTGACAGAGAGCACCTGACTCAAAAAAAAAAAAAAAAAGATCAAATTGTATCACTCTTCTGCTTAAAACTGTTGGTAGTTTTTCATCTCTAACAGGATAAAAACCAAAGTCCTTAATACGCCTGCCACAGTTACTTGACACTTACTGCACCTTCTGCTTCAATTGTTATTTCCCCAAGATACTCACACAGCTCACTCCCATGCCTCCTTCAAGTCTTTACTCAAGTGTCACTTTCTCAATAAGATATTGTCACCTTCATATTTAAAATCACAATACTCTCTCTATCCTGATGCTGTTTCCTCTGCTTTCCTCTTAGTCTCTAAGATACTAATTTACTTATGTATGCTGCTAATTGTCTCCACAAGAGATTATTGTCTGTTTTCAACTGATGTAACTGTCTTCCAAATCTAGAATAGTAATGGCATTTATAGGTGATCAGTAAATATTAGTGGAATTAATAAATCAATCAATTGATTAATCAAGTAGGTAGCTGCTTACACAAATCTAGAATTCCAGAGAGAAGTCAGGGCTGGAGATATAGATTTGGGAGTCATTGGGGTGTGGAGGCATCTAAAGCTGTGGAATTGGATGTGGTCACCCAGGAGAGTATACAGACACAAGACAGGGCCCCTGGACGTCTAGAGGTCAAATGGAGAAGGGAGAACGAAAAAGGGAACATGAGAGGTAGCATCCTCCAAGGTAGAGGGAAAACCAGAAGAGCCTGGTGTCAAGAAATGAGAAGAAATCATTCCAAGGAGGAGGAGAACTGGATGGAATCCTGCTGAGCGATCAAGTAAGGCAAGTACAAAGATGCTGCCATGGAACTGGGCAGCTTCAAGGCCACTGGAAGATCAACAAGGGTAACCCCTGGGGTGGTGGGGATGGAGGTTGGCCTTCAGGGAGGTGATGAGAGAGGCAAGGGGGGGAGAAGGGAGGACTGAGTCCTCGGGGGTGCGGGGCACAGTTACTGGCGAAGAGTAGGCACCATTAGAGCGGTGTGTGAGCTGAGAAGAATGGTGTAGTGAGATCCAGCACGTGATGAGGGAGGGAGGAGGGCAGGACACCTGAAGAGGCAAGTCTCCAACAAGCCCCGGGGGTCACCTGCCCTGCTGCCCCTACCCTCTCACCTAGGAACTCCAGCCTCACCTGAGCTCAGCATGGACCCCAACTGCTCCTGCGCCACTGGAGGCTCCTGGGCCTGTGCGCGCTCCTGCAAGTCAAACCAAGTGGATGAACATCCTGCAAGAAGAGCTGCTGCCCCCGCTGCTCCATGGGCAGTGCCCAGGGTGCCCAGGGCTGGGTCTGCCAAGGGGCACGGGACGAGTGTCGCTGCTGCGCCTGAGGTTGGGAGAGCCCTGATCCCAGATGTACAAACTTGGATTGTTTTTATCTGCACCTGACCCGTTTGCTACATTTCTTTTTCAATGAAATACGTGAATATCAATAAACTCATCTAGACCAAAAATAAAAAATGACAAGGCCAGTGTGGGATCAGGACCCAAGAGGAAGAGTTGGCTAAAGATAAGAGCAAACAAGAGGGAGAACAGAGACTGGGACTAACGGCACATGTGGGTTGATAGTTGGACGATGGGAAGAGGAGGGTATTCCTGATTACTTCTCTACAGACGCGTGTGTGTCCATCTTTCCTGTTAGATGAGAAGCTCTAAAAGGACATCTTCCTCTGCGGCCCTTGCCTCTGCTTCCCCTCAGGACTGACATGGTACAAACAAATAGCAGTTGTGCACGGTGAAGCTTATTCTATTGCGTGTCCTCCATGTGCTCATGTGTCTGCCTATGGGGGAAGACACTTCTAAGAAAAGCACAGCTGGGCTCGGTGGCTCAGCTGTCATCCCGCGCCTTTGGGAGGCTGAGGTGAGTGGATGGCCTGAGCCCGCGGGTTCGAGACCCGCCTGGGTAACTTGGCGAGACCTCATTTCTACAATAAATCAAAACTTAATCGGGCATGGTAGTGCGCGCCTGTAGTTCCGGCTTCTTGGAAGGCTGAGGCGGAAGGATCGCCGGAGCCCAGCAGGTCGAGGCTGCGGGGGTCAGGAGCGGCCACTGCACTCCAGTCCGGGTGACAGAGTGAGACCCCAACTCAAAAAAGAAAAGAAAAGAAAAGCACTACAGAGATTTATCCAGCTAACTCCTACTAGGATTGGGCTGTCTGGCTTTTTACGGCTGAGTAACAGCTAGGTTTCCTCATTAAAGTGTTCCTTTACCGCAGGGCTCTGAGTACTGTAACACAAGATTCCTGGTTTCTGGATCGGCTTTGGGTCAACATCTGGGCAGTACACACAGAAACATGCTGAATCCATTCTCTGGGCTCAGCTAAGGAGAATGCCAGGTGCCCAAAGGCAGAGTGCTCACCCTAACTTGAAAGGGGAAGCCCTGGGCCTTGCCGAAGATTACTGCCAATTTCAGTATCTTTCAAGAACCAAGAGGTTCCTGAGCTAGAGAGCTGAAGCAAAGATATACCAAGAGTAGGCTGGAAAGCAGAAAGGAGATTGTCTTAGAGCATTCTTCATAATTTAGTACTATTTCCTTAAGGTGTGAAAATGCCACATCTTGTGACATTTTTCAAAGTAATGAATTTAGCAATCTTAGTTTTAAAATAACAAAGATCATCAAACAAATCATAGCCATATACTAATTCTTATTATCCCTGTCTCTATTGAGAGACCCCTGGTTGGGTGTGGTGGCTCATGCCTGTAATCTCAGTCCTTGGGGAGGCAGAGGTGAGAGGATTGCCTGAGCCCAGGGGTTCGAGACCAGCCTGGGCAACTTGGCGAGACCTCGTCTCAAAGAAAAAAAACAGAAAGGCCTCAGCTCCATAGAATGAATGTATTTACCCAGTAAGGAGCTTATCACTGGTGTCTGTGAAGAACTCAGCTGTTTCTGTGCTCCACTATGGGTAAGCTCTCATGCAAAAACAGACACAGAAAGTCTGTGGCAAGACTTGATTATGCTGGGAGAGGAAATGGCTATCTTTCAGAAAAGCTAACCTAGCCACCTGAAGGCACTTTTTTTTTTTTTTTTTGAGTTGGAGTCTCACTCTGTCACCCAGGCTGGAGTGCAGTGGCACACTCAGTGGGCTCCAGCGATCCTTCTGTGTCAGTCTTCCAAGTAGCCAGAAATACAGGTGCGCACTACCACACCCGGCTAATTTTTGATTTATTGTAGAGACGAGGTCTCACCAAGTTGCCTGGGCTGGTCTCAAACCCGTAGGCTCAGGCAATCCACTCACTCACTTGACTCGGTCCCCCAAAGTGCTGGAATTATAGGCTGAGCCACAGAGCCCAGCCACGAAGGCACTTTTTAATTTTGTTTTATAAGCTTTTCTCCTCCAACATTTTATTACAAAATATGTCATATATATGAACAATTTTATAGGATAAAACAATGAATACCTCCTTATCATCTACCTAGATCTAATAATTGCCATATTTATATGTACTTGTGTATTTTAGTTGTGTCCACTGGTTGAACCATTTGAAAATAAGTTGCAGACATGAAATTTCACACCTAAATACTTCAGCATGCATCTCCCAAGGGTAAAGACATTCTCCTGGGAATCACAATACCGTTATTACATTGCCATCTAAGAAAATAAACAATAATTTTATGACATCATCTAATACCCAAGCATAGTCAAAATTTTCCCCAAAAATGTCTTATATAGTCATTTTTCTTCAAGCCAGGATCCAATCATGGTTCACATATCACATCTGGGAATGTCTTTTTTTAACTCACAATTATCCTTTCCCTCCCCTTCTCCCCCAAAACATTGATTTTTTTGAAACTCCATGTCAGTTACCTCATGTTCTGGATTTTTCTGATTGCTTCCTGATGTTGTCATTTAACTTGTCTCTCCCCTCTGAATGTTATATCTAGAGAAGTTTTGATTTGACTTAGGTTCAACATTTTTAGAAAAAAATATTCACAGGTAATGCTGGGTATTTCAGATTGCATCATATCACAAGGCTTGAAACAGTGAACTGTCTCACTATTAGTAACGATTAGATTGGTTAAAGTACCAACTGCCAGATCACTCCACTAACCTGATACATTTATTGACTTTTAAGTTAGTTAATAATGTGTGAGGTGACACAATGGCACCATGTAAATATCCTGTTCTTCTGGGAATAGTTTTTATCAGGTTGGTAAACATCTCAAACCCTTTCAAAGTGATATATTTAATGATCCCTAAGCAGTGGGTCTTCCTTTCAGTATTCTGCAAGGACCACACAGTGACCCAAAATTCTTTCTTGAGAATTTAAAATCTCTTGGAAACCGAGAATCCAAGAAGCAGAACCATTATGTTAAATGGTGGCAGTGGGTTGATTACTCCAAATTTAGAAAGGAAACAAAAGTGGGAGTGATATAGGAATTATAGCATTGCTCAAAGGTTGAGAACCAAGAGAGAATTACTCTGTCATTGAGTACAGATGCACCTCAAGTCCATTTTTCTATTAAAGTTCCATATGCATGCTTGATACAGTTGATAGCATTTTTCAAATAAATGTGTTAGAGTCATTCTTTCAATTCCTGGGTGGGCATAAGAGATGTTAATTTAGTTTACTATATCAATACTCATGACCTGTTGTAGGCTTGCTTCTGGAAACTCTAGATTTGTATGGATAGACTACTCTTCTCCAGCAGTTCAAGACCAACCTGGGCAAAATAGCAAGACCCTACCTCTATTTCGAAAGAAAAAGAAAGAAAGAAAGAAAGAAGGAAGGAAGGAAGGAAGAGAAAGAAAGAAAGAAAGAAAGTAAGAAAGAAAGAAAGAAAGAAGGAAAGAAGGAAAGAAGGAAGGAAGGAAGAGAAAGAAAGAAAGAAGGAAAGAAAGAAAAAAACGCCTTGCCACTATAGGTCTTAGGAGTCCCAACCCTTAACAAGAGCAAAACAATGACTAGAGGTAAGCCACGCATATCTCTCCCAGTGCAGTTGGTTGGCGGTGATCATATACACGCTTAAATGGGATCTAACCCAGAAGTGCTGTCTCTGCTTTTCCAGATCAATGCAGCCTGAAAATTTCAAAGTACTTCCCTAAGAAAGAAAGAACGAACTACTTAACTTTGGAATTCAGCAAGCAGAAAGCTAAATTCTCTTTGTGGATCCCGTTTAACCCAGTTTGTGATGAGTTGACCAATCATAAGATGTTTGATCTTTGGCTAAATTATCTACACAGAATTAAAATCAGAAAGCTGAAGCCATACCTGTGAAGAAGTTTGAAAATTCCATTAGAACTGCAATAACAAAAGGGTTTGCTCTTCAGAGCAGTCAGTTGATAATGGCTCCTCAAAGTCATATATTGAGAAGAACTTTTGAGGTCATTGAAGTTCAGCAATAAAAAGGGCTGCGAGAAAAAGGAAATGACATCTGGCATGGGTATGTGACTGGCAGTACTCTTGCCAGATATTTGCTGATTCTGTATCTCCCTTTCCCTTTTCCAGGAATAATACAAGTATCTTCCTGGAATGCCACATTTTGAACACGTCTTCTAACTTACCTGTGACCTTGCACATTGGCTGTTTGTTTTCAGCTTCTTTCAAGTGGAGAACAATCCTCCGGAAGAGGCAGCATTTGTACACTGACAGAGACAGCCGCAGGGAAAGGTTCTTCTTAATGAAAGCTGTACAGTTGTGATGTCTGGATAACAGAGGATGGCTGTCTACAATGCGACACAGGAATTCAAAGGTAGCAACAAACTTCCCCTTTTCCATTGGACTAGTAGCAAGCCTTATGTGTATGGTTTGACCGCTACAGTCATGATGAATTTGTTTCTGAGGTCACAGTAGAGATCAAGTGAAATGTTAAGGAGTGCCGTCTTCCTTTATTCAGACCAATTGCCCAGTAGACAATTAGTATTTTGTGAAGCTTAACTGTCCATTGCCTCTATGATAGGTTTGTGCTATGCACTGTTCCTTGATAAATTTAACACCATTAAAACTAATTTCTCATTTCTTCTACTTGAAATATCCAATCTTATTTTTTGAGTGTTTGGAACTAAAAGCATTCTTGGGTTATTTTACCATTTGAATTAAATGCATCCGTTTTTAAACATTTAACACAACAGTTAAATGTCCCCATGATGCCCTGACTAGTAAGAATCATTCAATCTTACTTGGTAATATTTCCAAGCACTTATTCCACTCAACATCTTTATCCTAAATGAACAGGCCTCATGAGGAGGGATAATATGCTTGAAGACCAATGATTTGCATTGGATTAACAGAAGTCTTATGATCCTCATTGAGAAAGCATTTATTAAGGATATATTGTGTGGCAGGTCTGTTCTGGGCTCTGAAAACAGAGCTGTGAACAAAACAGACACAGTTCCTGCTCTCAAGGAGCTTACATTCTAGTGAGAGGAGACAGTCGAATAACCACATGCTATGAAGAAAAATAAAAGTTGAGTGGGTAGATAACATGTCATCGGAAAACCTTCTCTTTTCACCGGAGTGCTTTCTTTGCTCTTTGATTTGAATACTATCTCAATTTACACAACTTCATCTGTGTGTAAATTTGTTTGGATTAATATCACTTTCGCTGGACTAGCAATATTGATTCTCTGAAGAGAAGTTCAGAAAACCACCCTTTAGTTAGAGTTTCCTAAATGATGGCTTTCCTCCTAACCTAGATGGAGCTAAGAGTTTGGATGATATAGGTATTTGAGGCATAGCGCCATGAAAGAGGGAGCAAGCGACAGGGGAGTCTGAGACAGAAGCATTGTGGGTAGAGGGAAGAAGAACAAGGCCTGTGACGGAGAGCACCTGGTGGCTGGAATGGAGCAAGCAAAAGGAGAGTGCGAGAAGTCGGAGCTTGGCGCCAGATGAAGTGGACCTTTTAGGACTTGGGATTTTACTTTAAGATGGGGAGCCCCTGGAGGACGTTAGGCAAAGGAGAGAGAGACTGGCTGACTCTCTTTAGTAGCTTTATGAAAAATAAACCTAAGGGCAAAGGTAGGGGCAGGAAGATTGACAAGGAGGCTGTTACAGTCAACCTGGCAGAGGCGACGGTAGGCTCGAGGAGGCAAGGAGCAGCGGAGTGCTGGGCTTCTCTGCACATCTTGAAGGCCCAGCTGGATTTTCAACAAATCGGTTTTGTTGTATAGGAGGAAAAAGTGACAAAGATGACTCCAAGATTTTTGGTGTGAGCAACTAAATGATGAAATTTTCATTCACCATGAAAAGGAAGACAAGTGTAGGTTCATGGCTAGGAAGAAGCTGAAAATCAGGAGCTGACAAGTGACATTTGAGATGTCCGTTAGATATACAAGTGGAAATGCAGAGGCAATTGAGTACGGAAGTCTGGGTATGAGGGCTAGGGTGCTGACAAACATTCGGAAGTCATCAGAGTACAACAGGCATTTAAAGCCGCCAGACAGGATGAGATGCCCCAGGGAATGACTGTAGACGGTAAGGATGGCTGAAGCCTTAGCCTAGGAGGATAGGAAGAAGGGGCACATATGCAGCAAAGCAGACTAAGGAGGAACAGTCTGTGAGGTTGGAGGAGATTCTAGGGCAGGTGTACTTTGCACCCCGCAGGCTAAGTGGAAAAAGCACTTTCAAAGTGAGAGCATTTGTGTCAAATGCTAGCAGAAAAAGATAATGCCAGAGAATTGACATTTGAATTGAATAATGTGAAACCAGTTTCATGGGAGTGCTGGAGACAAAGTCATTTTGGAAAGAAAGCAGAGGTAAGCATAGACAACTCTCTTGAGGAATTTCTCCACAAAGGTGAACACACACACAAAATGCGACACTAGTTAGCAGAGGATGTGGGACTTTGTCATCATTGTTTTTTCTTTCTTGTTAAGATAGGCAACAAAACAGTATTCCATACCAACAGGAAAGGTCAGTGGAGGGGGAAACAGGGATAATTCAGAGAGAGGGAAGAATTGTAGGAATTATGTCTGTGCACTGGTAGAGGGGTAGCCCTGAGAACAGACAATTCTGCCACAAAGAGATGGAAGGCGGATGGCCAGATCCGATAGAAATAGTAGGTGGGATTTTTGATGAACTTTGTTGCTGCTGTTTTTAGTGAAATAAGATTGAATAATCACCTTGTGAGTGCAGAGGAAGGAGCAGTTCTGAAGGTTTAAAGAAAGAAGAAAAAGTATAGTGGTCAGATGTGAAAGAGTAAATCGACAAAGACAATGTAGGGGGGTTGTCAGGTAACTTGAAGGATCGCCTGAGCTCAGGAGGTCGAGTCTGCAGTAGTCGTGACTGTGCCACTGTACTCCACGTCAGTGAGTGCAGTGAGGCTGGTCATAATCGAAGGAAAGAGCGGTCAGCATAGTTGTGAACTACTCTGCCACTTTTCTCTCTCTTTTTTTTTTTTTTTGAGTTGGAGTCTCACTCTGTCGCCCAGACTGGAGTGCCGTGGCCGCTCCCGGCCACCGCAGCCTCGACCCGCTGGGCTCTGGCGATCCTTCTGCCTCAGCTTTCTGAGTAGCCGGAATTACAGGCATGCGCTACCACACCCGGCTGATTTTTTGATTTATTGTAGAGATGAGGTCTCGCTGCCCAAGCGGGTCTCGAACCCGCGGGCTCAGGCAATCCACTCACCTCAGCCTCCCAAAGGCGCGGGATTACAGGCTGAGCCACTGAGCCCGGCTTGCCACTTTTCTAGTTGGCTGGCTGCATCTGCCAAGCAGGCTGAAAACTGGATTTAAACAGGGTTGAGGGAGGGACAGGGGTAAGAGAGTTGAGAAGGGCTGGAAGTGGGCAATTACCAAGGTGAGCCATGGAATCTGAGTCAGGTAGAGGCTGAAGCCAATCCGAGAAGGTGAAAGGGTAGCTGGGTTTGGTGAAAACATTTTGGAGGTCTTAGTTGTGCTGAAGAACTGTTCCGTCAGAGTAGTGGATACAGTAAGCTAGAAAAAGAAGAGGTGTTGGCCTGAAGGTGGGATGCTTAAAATTGAGAATTAATTTTTTGGTACTAGGTAAAGATTTTGGTAGTTGCAAAATCTAAGATAATGTCACAGAGACGGATGGCAAGATAAATCATTTAAGATGTGAAAGTCAAGGCCTGAGTAATGAGCAGATTATTTCTGTCAATGACTTATGTTTTTGCTCTCACAACTCTTAACATTGTTTTGAAAAACTATGTACCCTCTCACACATATAAGTTGACCTCTAAACTGTTTCCTCGTAAGCTTATGTAATTGCAAAGAACATAATTGTTGACACATTATCCACACTGGCATTTTAAAATAAAACATTGAAAAATGACATCACTCAAGTATGTTCCATAGAATATAAACACCATACTGTACATTTTCTAAAGTACCAACAAATAAAAGTTTAGCATTTTCTTTCCCCTGAAGTTGTATTTCCCTTCCACTTCCCCCACAAAATAGTATCCGAATGATGTACTCTTATTCTCAAGTCATTTGATTATCCCGGTATACTTCTTTTCAACCAAAATATATGTCTCTACGTTTAAAACTTTTTTGAATTCAGTTAGTATTGAAATTATTAGTTCACAATTGATTGAAACATTAGGAATATTGATAGTTATTAAAAATATGTAAACATGACAAAGATTTAAGGACTCTTTGAGATAAGGTTTCCCAGCATTAGTATTTCAAATGTTCCCTATGGTGTCCCAGAAACTTTTAAAATTGAAGGCAACTGAATGTGTTGCTCTATAATCTAGCATAGTGCTCAGGACTGTAAAGAAGCAATGAGAATAAAGAGCTGGTTACTTTTCCTTTTTCTTTCTTTCTTTTTTTATTTGGAGTTACTCTGTCGCCCAGGCTAAAGTGCAGTAGCACAGTCATGACTACCGCAGCCTTGACCTCCTGGGCTCATGCGATCTTTCCATCTCAGCCTTCCAAGTAGCTGGAACTACAGGCACGTGCCACCATGCTGGCTAATTTTTATTTATGTATTTATTGTAGAAACGTGGTCTCACTATATTGCCCAGACTGGTCTCAAACCCCTGGGCTCAGGCAGTCCTCTCACCTCGGCCTCCCGACGTGCTGGGTTTACCAAAGAGAGCCACCGTGCCTGGCCCTATTTTCATTGTTCTAGAATGCATAGTGGCCCGCAATGTGTGCAAGTCGAGGCGATGTATCACAATAACATAGAGGGAGGACGGGAGCTTAGCCTCTGCGGGGGAGGTTGGGGTTGGGAGTAAAAGGAGAGGAGGATTATGACAACGGAGAAGAGGAAGTCCACCTTTGCACATCATCATCACTTGGCCTTGATATCTTACTCTCTTCAGAATAAACATTTAACTATTTTCAAAACAGCTTTACCACACACATTTCTAGAGACTGACAAGGAGCCGGTTACCTCCAAGTATATCGACACCAGTGCATAAAATATTACTTTAACTTAATCTTCTGGCCCCAGGAATAAGTTAATTACTTTATCCTTCATACCTACTGATCTTTCTGAACACCCCAAATTACCAAGGGATGAAACAAACTCAAAGAGAGATTTCCTGCTCTCTCATGACGCTGTGCTAGAAATGGCAAATTTGGAAGCCCGTCGATGATTCTGTCTGGAATTACAACTCTTGGGCAATCGGCTACCTCTTTTCTCTAGAGGTCTTGTGCCTCACACACAATTCGGGTTCTAGTTCTACCTATTTCCTGAACCTTCATAGAAATTTTTGACTGTGACATTGGTTAAGCAATTCTAACTTTCCAATAAATGCATTTTACAGAAAGAAATTCTATTAAGTGCTTTGAAACAATGGGAGTCTTCAAGGAAAAGAGTTTAGTTGACCTTTACAGGTTCTAGAACCAAAGGAGCATCATGACATTAAGCTCTAATAAACTTCAGAGCCCAGTGGGAGCACAAGATTGTTGCCTAGAGGTCACACTTCATAACATCTACTTTACTCATACAGAATAATAAAATGTGGCTTGAATTCAGATCCTTATCCTCATTTATGTAGTTCATGCTTTCCCAGAAAAGGACATAAGACGAACAAAAGTCCCTTTTGGAGTTTCCCTGACCAAATATGAAGGTAACAGTCCACATGCACCTAAGCTGATTCTACCAACCAAGAAGTGGATCGAGTTAAATTATTTTCAAGGTTGAGCGAGTAGGCAACGTAACCCAATTGTATTTGACACACAGTTCTTATCTGAACAGGTCATTTGTTGCATCAGAGTTGTTGAGGATGGCTTTAATCATGTATACTTCCTCCACTCAATTGAGTATTAATGTCTAAAGTGCAGGTCTTATGACTGATACCTTTAAACAAGGGTACAAATGGTTTCGGGACCACAGCACTGGGAATATAGGAAAGTAAGGAGCTGGAGTGTAACTCCCCCTACAGTATGATTACCCAATATATTTAAATATGATCTGTCCTTTCATGGCGTAGTTTAGGGCACATTCGCAAACTGTTCAAAAGGCCCTACTTCCTCAGAATATTAATAGGTATTATAGGGGGAAATGTGGCAACACTTCTCAGAACCTCAGCATATGTCTATACCTTCTCAGAAGATGCATGAGCCTTCTGAATCTCCAAGAAGAGGGATAATATGCAAAGTATCCCAGCTTTCTTGAACAGGTTAGCATTCCAGGATTCATGGAACACTTTAGGAAACACTAGTTTTGAGCATAATTTCACCCCAAGCCAGAGGATTTTGCCTAGTTACTACAGGAATCGCCTAATTCCATATGGCATGCTTTTGCAAATTATTTTTCATATTCTGCCTAAATTATCTTTGAATTGTATCAGCGTCAAAAGTTGGAATATGATAGGTCTAAATGGGAAAATACATCAAGGAAACAGATGACACTCAGTTTATATCAGGGTTATTTACAGATGACTGAGTATGGTAAAATTCCTTTTCATAGCATAATAGTTGCTTCTTTTGTCCCCATGGCAGGACAGACCTTGGTAGAGCATAGCAAGTAAAATAAAACAAACATCTAGTAAACAAACAAAACAGCAAATCATCTACCTTAATCCTGGATGTAAAGTAATATAAAAATCTACCTTTAGCTACTATTTGCAACTCACTGGATTAGTCACTTGTTGAGGTACTTAAGCAGGTACTGCAAACTCTCTCATACATAAAGTATTTTTTTACAAAAAAGAAAAAAAAGCGCTTTACAAAGATCCTAAACTCACTCTTGTTAGCTTAAAAGAATACAAAGTTTTTGTTTTGAGAACTTCAAATGATATGAAAGTGATAAATTTTTTTTTTAATTCTCTCAATTCCAGATAATTAAGCAGTTCATCTACTATTGGAAAGAGAAATCTAATTAGTTTAAAATGAATTGTAATACAGTGAAGACTAAAATAGAAGGCAAATGCTTTAGATACCTCTAGCTTTTTTCCTTCTCTAACCACAGGAAAGTTTCCTTATTTTTCACTGTGCAATTAGAAAAATGCTGGATTGTCAATTCCAATAAATTGCACCTTAACCAGAATTATCCTAAAGTAACATTAAACTGATATAGACATATGAAATAGTCTATACACTATGCAAACACCATAAACTCAAAGCCAAAGCTATATAGTTTTTGTTGCCAAAAATGAACTATTCAGTCAATATTTTGCTATACTGTTTTATAACTACTTTTCTTAATCTGTGAGAATTTTTTTTTTAATTGATGGGAAATAAATGTAACCAAAAAGCAAAACGTTCCAAAGATCATGGAAGAAAATATCTAAATTTGGGGGATGTTACATGTCAGGAAGGCACAGAAAAGCAATAAAGTCTGTCTTAAAGTCCTGGAATTGCTAGATGCTGCCATTTTTACATTCTTTGTAAAGCAAGTTCTATTAGAATCAAAATCATTACTTCACACTGAAGGTATGATTCCATATTCCTAATCCAAAACCTGAAAACTAGGCAGTTGGTCTAATACCTGTGTTTCTACATGGGATGTTTCTAAGATTAGTTTCTAAGATAAATAAGGCCTCTGGTCAAACAAAGTAGATCTTGCTGTTTGAAGCAAGTATATAGCAAAACACTACTTTCTGAACACAGCCAAGAACAGGGAATTAAAAAAAAAAATCCACATATTTAAAAAACCAAAACCATACATTGAAGCTCAAGCACTACTCTCTTAGAATCTATTTATTCTTAAGCTAGACACACATTTGACCAAATGCTTTTCCAACACACGACAAACTAAAAGAGGGATACAAGCTACTAGGCGGACAGTTTTAGAAGCAAGGAAGAACAAAAAACATTAAAAGTAGCCAAATGTATTTTAAAAACTAGACTGAGGCAAGAACAGAGGCAAATGGTCCTCCATACTGGAGCAAGATTTGAAGTTGTCACTGTATAATCACATGGTGCTGAGTCAAAGGATGAATACGTTAAATGTTTGTGTTCTACTATGTGCCAGGAAGGATTTAAGAAGGCAGGACAATTTCCATCCAATACAATTAAAAATTGAGAGACTACTTTAATGCCGATAAGTGCACAGCTATCCTACAATACCAAAATACACTGCCAGGCTAAAAATCTCATTCCTTCAATGTTGATGACAGACATGGACAATATGTTGATGCCCAATTTGTAAGGAAGCTGGAATTTTTGTTTTTGTAATGGAGACTGCTAAATCAAGAATCCGCAAGGATTTTTTTCATGTCTGGAATACTGGGCCCCAAAGCGATGGTAGGACAAGGCTGGCCCGGAAAATCTCTCTCAACTCCCAAAAAGAGGCATTGGAGGAGCTGCCCTGTTTTTATCCTGAGTAAAAAACAGATAGGACTAGAAGCTCCTGTGGGGTCAGGATATCAGTTATCCTGATATCATCTAATACTGATATAGATAATGCTGGTCAATACCTTACATGGTTTACAGAAACCTTTAGCAACAACCATCTGCATGTAGCTAGCATAAGTGCCTTTCAACTAAGAAAAGTTAATATTTGTTTGCCATTGACAGTCAAGAAATTGCAGTGGTTAACCTGTTCCTTAAAGTGTTTCCCAGAACTGGATAGTCAGGTAGTACTCAAGAAAAATCATTTAAGCTCTTTTGATTGTATCATGCAGAAAGACTCAATTTGGCATTTATGTCTTCTATTCTTACCTGGTATTGTCTACTAAAGACATCTTTTAATAAAGGGTAGACTTTGGACTCAGTTTTCACTGGCAATGTTATATAGCCAGAATTTAATAACACTGCTTTGTTTTTCACTACATTTTGAGTGAAATGTATTCTATTCACAGAAACTAATTTTCCATTTATCAAAGTGATAGTCTTCCTTCTTAAAATAAATTTACACCAAAAAGTGAAGTTTAAAAGTATTAAGCAAATAATACTTTTAAATATGGATTAGGATACTACGTAGAAATAGCAAAATCCATCAAGATCTTTCTATTGTGTCTAAAGCTTAGGAAACTCTGCTTTAAAGTCTAGTTACCACACACATGAATCAAAAGCTGTTATTTTATAAACTACCCGATTAGTAAGTTGTGACTAGGAAAACTCTTCCCTCATACTGTTAAGTGATATAATAGCCACATTTTTAGGATAATCATAAATTAAATCACTCATCTTTCAGTGAGCAAACTTCAGGCCAAGGAGGACAAGTGACCTGTTCAAGATTCCAGGCAAGCTCCCATCTCTGGATTTTTGGTCCAGAGCTCTTATATCACACTGAAACAGGAAACAATAAAGGATATCTGGCCTCTCCAATTGATGTGTAGAGTTTAGGCAATTACAGTAAAGGAAGTTCCAAAATAAAAACTTACACTTTACTTAAAATGTATCTCAAACTACATCGAACTCTAAGTACTGGATTCAGAGCAGAACTGTCTAGCTGATTTACACCAACTGCTCCTTGAAGACTCACACCTCCATTTCAGGTGGGGTCATGAGGACAGAACCCTCCGAGGAAGCCAGCTAATGGGTGTATAGAAAGAATTGGGGAGATGCCCTTTTCACTGGCTTTCTCAGCTCCTTACTGGGAAAGTGGAAGCTATTAGAAGAGTACAATCTCATTTTCCCAATGCCACACTTAGGAAACTAATCTGCATATGCCCCCAATTCACCACAGAATCTAAGCTCCACGAGATTACAGATTTTTGTCTTGTTTTGGTCATAGTATCTGAGACAATGACTGCAAATAGGTCCACAACAATATTTAAGTGAATAAAACCACTGCCTTCCCTGTTGACATGGACAACGAACTGTCCCTTTGCCTACTGAGACTAACTTCTCCAAGGTCCTAGATCTCACTCCATCTTGCCTGCCTATTCTGATTTCATTCCTATAAAAATCCCAACAGCATTCACTTGCCCTTCTAATGGAATATCCCAATCAGCAAATAATCATGCCATGTTACCTCCTTAAAAGTTAAAATCACCTTCCCTTCAGCTACAACACACTTCTGTTCCCTTTTACAACACAGTTTGAGTTGCCTATAGTTGTCTCTACTCTTCTGCTCACAAGCCTTCCCACCAGGCCTTCAACCCCCAAACGTGCAGCATGTGAAACTCAACTACAATCCTCCCAGTCTAATGGTCAGTGCTCCTCTTCCTTGAACAGCACTTGAGTGGATGGATGACTCTTCTCAAAACTGTTTCTGGTTCATCTCATACGAAGAGCTCTCGGGCTCCTTTGCTGGCTCCTCCTTTAAACGTTGAAACCAGAGCCCACCCTGACTTCTTCCAGATCTTTTTGGTTGCTACTTGAGATGTGGGCCCTTGAAACAGCAGCATCAACACCGAGAATCTTATCAGAAACGTAGAATCTCAGACCCACATCAGACCTACAGAATCCAAATCTGCATTTTAACAAAATGAGGTGATTCATATGTATACCAAAATGGAGACACTCTAACTACCTGAGTAATTCCAGTCACATTACTTCAAGCTCCATAGATTGACTCTCCAAATGTTTTATCTCCTGTCCTCTCCAAGTTCACCATAGGCTGAACTCCATGCTGGATTCTACCAGAAATCTATTAAGTATCTCAAACCTAAGGGCAATACAGAAGTCTTTATTTTCTTCCTTCAGGCCAGAAACCCAAGTCATCTTTGTCATCTCTGACTTCTAATCCCTGGGCCGAAGTCCTGTTGGCTATACCTTTAAAACAGAGTTCTATCACTAGACACTACTTCTGCTGCTATCACCCTAGTTTAAGCCACCAATACTTTGGGCACAGACTTCTGAGTCTCCTAAATCTCTTTATTTTCACCTAAGCTCCCTACAATAAACTCTGCAGAGTATTCAGTGATCTTTAAAGAATGTAAATCAGATCATAGCTCAAAACCCTTCAATGGCTTCCCAAATTCTCTACCATGGCTTTCAAGAGGCCTCCATTTTCTAGCCCATCCACACTGTGCTCTAATGCTTTACTTTAGTCCAAGTGCCAAGCTTGGTCCCTCCTCCCTCCCCCTAATCTTTGTTCGCTTCACTAATTTGTTTCTGTTCTCAGTTCTAAAACCGTTGACAGACCTTTTTTGATAACCATAATTCAGATTTCCACCTCCTCTTCCATTCATTTCCACCCCTTTGCTCTGCTTTACTTTTATTTTAGCACTTAAATAGTTAGCTAACGTTACAATGTATGGTCCATGAGCAGGGGCTTTTTCTTTTCATTCCACAACTACTTCAAACAGTGCCTGACACATAATAAGCGCTCAAATATTGAGTATTCAAGCATGGGTGGTAGAACTGTGGTGGGGGGCAGGGGATATACTTTTAGGCATCAGCATTTATATGTGCTTCAGAGGTGCACAAATCTGGATGTAGAGAATCTGCCAACAGTTTTCAATACATTGAAATTTTCAAAATGTGGCAGCGATTCTGAAACTTTTCTGTACATTAGAATGAAGACCTTTTAAAACTCTAATGCTCAAGTCACATTCCAAATAAATTAGATCACAATGGCTGGGAGTGGGGCACAGGTATCAGTATTTTTTGAAGCTCCTGAAGAAATTCCAATGTGAGAGGATTTGGCAACCCATAATGTTGTATGGGTAACCACGAAGTGACTTAGTATATGAGACCTAGGATACTTAACAAAGGAAATCCAACCATGATGTTACGTAAGCTTAAGACTTCTATTCCTAAGTGGTATATAAATCAAAAGGAAATTCATAAAAATAAAACAGTTTCAAACATTAGGTCTTAAGGAGAATACATCTAGGGTTTTCCAGATTTGTTTTCCTGTTAAGTCTAATCCAAACTTGGGCAGTTCTATAAGGAAGTTTGATTTTTTTCCTCCCATCTGCTAAGGTAACTATGTATGAAAAGTGGTGACTTCTATGTAAGTCACATCTGAAGGCTGCTGGGGGTTTTGTACATACTGATATTTTTAACGGCGTCAAGTAAATAGCTCCATTCTGGTAAGAAGTTTGTAATCACTGAAACAAAATCCTATATTCTCAAGAGAGACAGGATTCCTTTACAACTCAACTAAGTTACAATAAAATAAGTTCTTAACCATGTTGCCTAGTATTTCTTGCTCAAAAAGCAATATAAGCAACTGGCTCCGGTCATCAGTCAAAAATTATCCTCAGGACAGAAGCTAACCAAATATTGTGCATTTACCCATGTCAAAGTTCATGTTTAAACTGTCTTCATACCTCAGAATGAAGGACAAAATTAATAAAAGAGAACAAATCATTTCATTACTAAAATCCTTACTACAGTGAGTACTATAGACTACAAAAGCATCTTGGAGATATTTAAGCCAATTCACTTTACAGATGAATGATCTGACACTCAGACAAGGTGAAATTACATGAGAGCTAGAAGAGAAAAAATAACAATTTTTTTTCCAAACAAGCAGACAGGATTTTTCACATGTTAATCAAAAAGAATCAAGATCATCAGATTGGGAAGAAATGAGGAATAGAAAGTATGTTACACATAGATTTAAAGAATTAGTCAATCTGCTGCCCCCAAAGCCAAAAATTTATCCAAACAGATGGACACATATCCATCAAGATGCTTACCCTTAAAATATTAGAATCATGGAAAATTCAATTTACAAATACATTATTAATTGCATTGTTATAATGAAATTGGTTCATTAAATATGAAAACATCAAACAGCACCAATACCAGAAAGTTAAGAATGTAAATATACTATTATTTAAAATAATGTATAGTCACTCATTGGGACAGAAATAAATTACAGCCACTAGCAGAATTAGTTAAAACAACTGTTTGATGCAAAGTCAATATTTAAAGACTAGTATATGCCCTCTTCCTCTGATGGGTCTGTGGCTAAGCATTCTGGCAGTGGATCACATGGAAAATATTAAGACACATTTTTAAACTGTTCAAACTTGAACCGGGCTACTATATAACCCAAAGTTTGCCAACATAAGCCAATGGCTGCATTTTCAGTATCTTAACTACTCTTACCTACCCCAGTAGAAACAAAACACAAAACAATTCCTTATTAAGCACTAGGTTAAACGTATCTACGAAGCAGCAGCTAGGCATTTACAAATGGGCTACGTGTATCAAAATGCTACCAAGGAAAATACAGCAGCAAAAACTCTAGTAAGAGCACATTATTCCACATGGAATTCCAAATTACTCTTATCTCTAGCTCCTTGAATTCCTGGAAGACTAGAGATGAACAGTGTATGTATAAATAGGGCTAGGGAAAAAAAAGCTCTAAATGGCATAGTGTTCATATTTTAAATTACCCAAGATTATATGATGTTTACAGAGAAATCCAACTATTTAAATTTTTTAATCTTACAGAACTAAAATGCTAGCAATAGTTTTGTGTTTACCCCAAAAATAGCATTGTGGTTTTAAGTGAAAATGAAATAGGCATGGTTTGTGAAGTTTTTACAATGTTCACATCCACCTCTCCCTGTTCCCTGCTCCTTTCATCAGGTGATCTGAAGACTACCTGGTTTAAAATATTTGGTAATTCAGTGCAGAAAATTAAGGTCACAGACAAAGTACAACAACTTTTAATACACCATTAATACTAATGATTAAAAATTATTGCATAGTCTTATGCATTTACCCTAAAACATTTTCTGAAAGTAAACGAGTTATATAAAAGACAAGTAACCCTTTAAAATGTAGATGGCCTTCACTACCTCGATCTTCTATCCTTTTTTGTCTTTTCAGTACTTTTGTCCATTGTTTTCTCATTATCTCCCCTACACTTTGGGCAATACCATTTCCCCTTTGGTTTATAGGTAAGCGAAACACATGAAAAGTGGAACCATTCAATTGGACACTGTTCATTATCACATCCTATCATCTCCCCATAAGACACTTGGTTGCATAAGCAGTATGTGGGTTCATTGGGATCTATTGCAAACTCAACTGGTGAAGCTTCCCTTTCCTGCTTGGCCTTAGAGCGTTTCTTTTTCTTTGCTGACTTAGATTTCTTTTCTTTTGGTGGCTGATCATCACAGTCTTCAATTCCATTTGTCATATGACATAAATCACGGCTTTCACTGGTTCGCTGCCTGCGGGGTCTTCTCGAAGATCTTTCTGGTTGGCTGGAATCCATCTTTGCTTTATCAGAGGCTCGTTCACTTTCAGCAGGATCTTGGAAACACTGTGAATGTAGCTCCATTTGTCTTGCCCGATTTTCCACCAATTCAAGCATCTGTGTGACAATCTGAATTTTTTCATCTCCCAATTCTTGACTATTGATTAATGCTCTCTGGAGAAGCTGCTGCAGGCGTTTTTTCTGGTTTAAATCATCTTCTTTCTTATATTTTTCATAGACATCATCAATTTCCTTTAATGTTTCTAAAAAAGGAAAAGAAAAATGAGAATGTTATCATGCGTTGTCACACATAACATTTCCAAGTTAGTTATTTTTCACAGAATTGGTAAAGTTATTAGAACTAACTCAAACCATGAAACCACACTAAAAATATTATTTCCCAAACAAGGACCACATTATCTAACATGAAAATATACTTAGAAATAAACTAATGAAGAGGGAATCGAAAACTCGAATACTCATTAATCCAGATGAAAAGGATAAGAGACGTGTGGCCAATGGATGATCAAACGTATTTGGCCCGGGCAGGAACACTGTATGCCACTTTAGAGTCCGCCTAGTGCCATAACACCTACCCCTCATTTGAACTTCAGACCAATCCTATATATAGCATTTACATGCAGGACTCCAGCTATAAAACTTGAAGAGGTTTCTGGACTGGGCTACAGATTACTGCTCAACTGTGTTTATGGGACTTACAATTCAATCAATGACTTCCTACATGACTCCAGAGAAACTTTTTATCATACCCCTGGACATTCTTAAATAATGCAGACATAAGCAACTCTTAGCTTCCTATCATCTTGGTATTAATGGCTCTTGTATTTTAGCATCACATGGGAAATTCTGAAAATCAAACTATTTCCAGAGATGATTCTGGTTCTGGCATCAACTGACCAAGCCAATAACAAAATTATCGTCAAGTCAGCACTGGATCACTCTGCCTTTGTAGATAAATCAGCAGTTGGTTCTAAGCTTTTTGAACTGCTGATTTAGTTGTATGGCATGTGAGACACCTATTTAAATCAAATAAAAACAGCTGAGTCACTAGAAGACATGTGAAAATATAATTTCAAACGTCACCAAAAATTTACTTAAGACTAATTTTATTCAAATCACTTTATTTCTTATCCTTATAAGATAGGATGCTATCTGAAAAGAATTTGTCCAACTAAAAGGTGGAGAAACAAAAACTGACTCTAATTTATCACACCACATGGCACGACACTGTTTTTTATACCATATTATTAACAACCACATGGCATACCATTGCTTTATATTCTAATATTATTCTGAAAAAAAGAAATGTTAGACAAGTAAGTATATACTTTGGGGCTGTCCGCAAGTAAGAAACACAAAGCAAATGAACAAATATTCAACACCACTCATGTATTAGCTCCTCCCTGGAAACTGCAGGTTCTCACATTTGATGGACAACTGCTTAACCTGGAATACAGGACAAAGTGCCACCACACAGCTGAGGATACTCATACTGCATAGCATATGTTCGAACAAAGTTCAATATCTAACCCATTTGCTCAACTAGGCATCTAAGCAGATTTCTTAAGAACCTAATTTTCCTACAGGAAAAATAAGGAAATTGGATACCTTCCCCTTAGAGATAAAAAAAATTTAAGGAGAGGGAAAAAAAAGGTACAACTCATTTCAAATATTCTATACCTAATATTCAAGTGTTAGAAGCTAATTACATTATATACCATACCAGCACATTGATATTATACATGAGGCTAAAAATTCACATTTTTAGGACACCTTATTACAAAGTGAAAGAAGAGAGAAAATTAACATTTACTCAGTCCCTTCTATATGGTATATTTTCTCACTTAATCCCCACACAACAACCCCATAAGGAAGTCATCACTTCTGCATGTGAAGAAAATGAAAGAGGTGAGAACTCTGAACTCTGCCAAATACATATGTCTGACCTCACAGCTTAAGCAGTTTCTATAAACTATACAAAAGGCATTTGAAATTAACTACGAAATTTTAGTTCAAAGATTTTAAATAAGCCAAGAAATTATGAACGAAAATATCAGAACAAAAATAAAGGTTCTCTAATAACTCTATCCTATAATATATACTTCAATTTTGAAACTGCTTTCTACTTTATTTTATAGGTTCTTCAGTAATTTTTAAGTGTTCTCAAATAGGTGGGAGAAAAATTTATTTTACTGACTACATAATTTCTATCACTAAATATTGCTAAAAGTATTAGACACAAAGCCAGAAATTACTTAAGAACTAGCGAGAAGATAAAAAAAGAGTATCTTAACCAAGAACCAAAAAGTATATAAAGCTAATAAACATAAAACTGTGAAAGTTGGGCTCAGTGACCAAGTGCATAGGGTGAAAACTACATCACTGTTGCTATATTAGTTTTTAAATTAAATTCCAATCTTAATAGAGATTTTTTATCATCTCTCAGTCTTGTAAGGCCTACTATATTACTCGTGTTACCAGAGTTACATGACAACTCTTGATGATCAGATAACAGATTTCCCTGTCAACAAACCAAATTATGTGTCCCGCCCCAATTTCAAATGATTAACTTTTGTGAAGGCAAACATGTGCCTTTAAGGAAATGTAAAAACCTGCAAGCTTTGCAAACTCACACACATATGATCAATTTGTGGTTACCATTCATGTAAGCGCTCCATGTGTGTAGAAAATCCCACTGGATGGCTCTTTTAAAAAAAAAATTTAAATAGAAAACAAGGATGAAGTCGTAGGCTTTAGAGTTCAAATATTCTACATCTAATTAACTGGATGTTTTAAGTTATTTAAACTCTTTGTAAATTTTAACGAATCTGTAAAATGAGTCCTTAAATCAGTTTGGACCTGGCGCAGAGACTGACATACAGTAAGCAATCAGTATTAAATTTTCCTTCCCCACCAGAGATCAGTTCTATCAATCATACAGATTTTAAAACAGAAATAAATGTATAGATTCAAAAACCTAGACATTTCAAGGTCACCCCGGAAGTGGATTCCTTAGAGACTAAACCATAGGATTACTGATGTGTCTACCAAAAAACCCAGAACTAGGTCCAAGAAGTTATCTCCTCAAGTACCTACGGCTGTCTCCACTTCACACTCAAGGTTTGCTCCTTGATTCGGGGTCATTAAACGCAAAACACGTCCCAGCTCAACTCCTCTCTTCCTAGCATCGGGCCAGAGGTCACCGAGAGGAGACGGCGACAACACGCTAAGCAAGGCTGGCTTGGACCCCGCTCCGCGGGTCGCGTTTCCGACTCATCCCTCCTCGCCG
>NW_007036686.1:0-794 GCF_000164805.1 Carlito syrichta | reverse complement strand
CAAAACAAAACAAATGAAGACAATACAAGGTGAGAATATCTCCTAACATGATACAACTATCAGTCATTCAACTGAAAATGCACTAATTCTTTTCCCAGAAGAGAAAGTAAAGTCCTTGCTGTGGTCTGAATATTCGTGTCTCCTCCAAAATTCATGGTGGAACTCAGACCCCAAAGCAACAGTAGTAAGAGGTAGGATCTTTTAGGAGGTAATTAGGTCATGTGAGCTCCAGCCTAATAAAGGGATTAATGCCTTGTAAAAGGGCTGCAGGGACGAGCTGGTCACTTTTGCCTTTCTGCTCTTCCACTATGTGAAGAGACAGCAAGAAAATCCTACTGATGCCTTGGTCTTGGATTTCTCAGCCTCCAAAAATGAAATGTAATTTTCTGTTCCTTATAAATTACCCAGTCTCAGGTGCCTTGATATAGCAGCACCAATAAACAAAGACAGTTCTTTGTTTATTCTTCTTATATCGTATAACTTAATACTGTGACATAAATAAGAGAGAAAGAAAACAGAGATATTTGGTTAACACACACACACACGTGTTCAGAATAAAATGAGGAGGAAATACTCTGACAATATCAGTCCTGGTTTCTGTGACTGGTCACGTAATCATAGCTGCCATTTGGAACTACCTTTGTTTGCTGCTCATTCTGTATTCCCTTTCTCTTCAGCAGGAACTCCAGCTGGTTGTGGTTCTTCACCTTGCAGGGTGATCCAAACCCAATCTTTGTTTCTGAAAGGACTGGGCCTGGGTTGGATTTAGTTTTGCACTGAACTTAATCCTAGAG
>NW_007036685.1:0-603 GCF_000164805.1 Carlito syrichta | reverse complement strand
TGCCTGGGCAACTTGGCGAGACCTCATCTGTACAATAAACTAAAAATTAGCCAGTCGTGGTAGCACGTGCCTGTAGTTCCAGCTACTTGGAAGACTGAGGCGGAAGGATCGCTGGAACCCAGCAGGTCGAGGTTGTGGTGGCCGGAATCAGCCAGTGCACTCCAGTATGGGCGACAGAGTGAGACTCTAACTCAAAAAACAAACAAACAAAAAAACAATTGAACACTCAGCATGTGTGGGCAGGTGTGTTATCTCAGTGGAAGAATCAGTCACCTCTGACACAACACAGATATTTCTTCCACAAATCATGATACAACCTACTCAAAACTTCCAGATATAAACCTTGGTTGACCATTTGATCTGGAGTAACAAATTCTGAGTGTACTATAAGGACACTCTGGTCTGACTCTGCTGTCCAAAAGATAATTGCTGTTTTTTGGGGGGGGATATACCTCATATATTTGATCTTCAAATGAAGACAATAAGCTGGGCTCAGTGGCTCAACCTGTAATCCCGCACCTTTGGGAGTCTGAGGTGAGTGGATTGCCTGAGCCTGCGGATTCGAGACCCGCCTGGGCAGCGAGACCTCATCTCTTCAGTAAA
>NW_007036684.1:0-700 GCF_000164805.1 Carlito syrichta | reverse complement strand
CAGTAATAAAACATAATTCTGAAAAGATAGCATTGGTAGAAGTCATTGGATACAATCTATCATGCTCTAAATAGAAAGAAATAGTCTTTTCCCCGTTTGCTAACCATGGAAGACATGTCTGTCTATGCAGTAGATTAAAAAACACACAATTATTTGCTAATGTTCATACGTGCTTTCCCAAAATGAACTATTCAGTGTGAAATTTCAGGATGGGGACTTTGGAAAGTGGCATGGCATAGCAACACAAGACCTTACTAAAGTTAACCTTACACTTAATTAGCAAAATACAATAAATTCTTAAGTTCATTTACAGTGAAAATAATCTGAAAAGAAGGGATATAACCGAAGACACATTTGATGACGTAAATGCCCCAATTGATGTGTGCCTTGTGTTTTCCATATTTTGAAAGTGCTTTAAAAAGTCTAGTAGCATGCCCATACCATACAATTCTTTCATCTAAAGTATTAAAACTGTAGCTTCTAGTCTATTTATGAAATTGTGCAATAATCACCACAATCTAATTTTAATTTTTTTTTTTGAGTTGGAGTCTCATTCTGTCGCCCAGACTGGAGTGCAGTGGCCGCTCCCGGCCACCGCAGCCTCGACCTGCTGGGCTCCAGCAATCCTCCCACCTCAGCCTTCCAAGTAGCTGGAATTAGAGGCATGCACTACCACGCTGGGCTGATTTTTTGATTTACT
>NW_007036683.1:0-702 GCF_000164805.1 Carlito syrichta | reverse complement strand
TTAACCGTACCCCACAAAACCATAATAAAAAATATTTTAAAAAAAGAAAATCTAATCATGATTAGTATGGAGGAGGTCGAAGGAAATGGGACCTGATCAGCCTCCCATCTTGCCATAGCTGGCACTTAACATTATGAGTCTTTTAGCCAAACTTTGAAAAAAAGACAATAAACTCAATTGCCATAATTATTGACTAAAGCAAAATCTGAAAATCAGACATTTTCTCTAATACTGCAGGAACGTGCAGAAAGTGGACTTGTGTCCTACACTTCATCTTTTCCTGTATAGGACCAATTATAATGCAGTTGAATGTTAAACCTCCTCCCCAAGGTGAACATGGGTTGTATCTACCACCTGTGCCCTGAAGTGTTGCCTTTGAGGACCACAATAAAAGTCCTAAACCCTCCAATAGGGCCTGGGCCTGGGTGAACTCAGTATGAAGAACATGAGGAATTCAGGACCAATGACTGGGAAGCTTGAGTTCAAAAATAGTAGAAACTTTGAAAAAAAGACAATAAACTCAATTGCCATAATTATTGACTAAAGCAAAATCTGAAAATCAGACATTTTCTCTATTACTGCAGAAAGAAATTTTATCTCCTGCAATTGCCAGCATGAAACAGATTCCCCCCATAAAGTCAAATTTTTTAAGCCTAATAACAAAAAATTAAGTTTTGCAGCCTAATTACCAAAACCTCATAA
>NW_007036682.1:0-623 GCF_000164805.1 Carlito syrichta | reverse complement strand
GCTGGGCACAGTGGCTCCTATCTGTAATCTCAACACTGTGGGAGGCCGAGGTTGAGGATTTAGCTTAAGCCCGGGAGTTCAAAATCAGCCTGGACAACATAGCAAGACCTCGTCCTACAAAAGTATCAAAAAATAACCAGGCATGGTGGCACCCGCTTGTAGTCCCAGCTATTGAGGAGGCTGAGGCAGGAGGATTGCCTGAATCTGGGAGGTTGAGGCTGCGGGAAGCTGGGATTTTGCCTTTTTACTTGGTTGTTTGTCCATTAACCCTCGGTTGGTTTCCATGTGGGGATCAGACACTTCTGGGCTTGCATACAGGAATAGGATCAGGTCCTCTTCTGCCTTCAAATAACCCAATAGTGGAGGACACACCTATAAACCCATGATTATATGTAACCTATGGCTTTGTTCTTATAGTGTATTAATGAATATCTCTAATATATCAAAGTATCATTCCTATTAGACATAGATAGATAGATAGATAGATAGATAGATAGATAGATAGATAGAGTTAGTTGGAGTCTCACTCTGTCGCCCAGGCTGGAGTGCAGTGGCAGGTTCACAGCCACTGCAGCCTTGGCCTGCTGGGTTCAGGCAATCCTTCCGCCTCAGCCTTCCAAGTA
>NW_007036681.1:0-822 GCF_000164805.1 Carlito syrichta | reverse complement strand
AAAACATCAGAATCGTATACAGATCTCAAATGCCCATGGTATGTTCACAGGGCAACTGGCTTAGAGCCAGAAAAATGGGATGGGGGATAAGAAATGTCCCTGGGTGAGGGATGTGTCCCTGGTCTTTCTTGGCGGAAGGTCCTGGTTGCGGAGATGGAGGGTCAGCCTGTCTGGGGCACATTTCTCCCCTCGGAGAGGAGAGTCAGCAGGAAACTGGCCAGGTAGCCTCAGGAACTCCTGCACCAAAGCAGGGAAGCCATTGAGGGGTTGGCACTGGAAGGTGCAGAGCTTGGGGGATCCTCACATAGGAGGGCAGGGGATGAAGGACTGTGAGCAGAAGCTTTACAGAATGGATTACTTTGTTTTTTTATTGTTAATTAATTAATTAATTTATTTATTTATTTTCTTTCCTCACTAGGTTGACCAGGTTTCTCTCAAAATGCCCAACTCGGGCCATCACCTCAGCCTGGATCCCCCAAACTGCTGCAATCCCAGGATTTCCATTTTGTTGACATCCTGGTCTTTCTGCCTGGTCTTGAACTCTGGGCCAGAGGCGATCCTCCCACTGAGGCCTGACATCACCCAACGTTTACTGGGTTTGGCTTGGGGTCGAGGTGGGGGCTTGCTATGGTATCCAGCCTGGTCTTGAGGTCATGGGCTCTGGTCATCTTCCTGTCTCGGCCTCCCTAAGTGCTGAGGAGACCTGCATAAGTAACCTGGCCATCCCAGCCACCCCCAAAGGTTTGAGAGTCATGCCCCTGGGAGGAGGTAGCCTCGCAAAGGTTTGAGTGTCACACCCCTGGGAGGAGGTAATGGGTCCAT
>NW_007036680.1:0-649 GCF_000164805.1 Carlito syrichta | reverse complement strand
TGGAGGATCCCACTCTGTCACCTATCATCTGGAGTGCAGTAACACAATCATGGCTCACTGCAGTAACACAATCATGGCTCACTGCAGCCTCGACCTCCTCAGCTCAGGCAATCCTTCCACCTCAGCCTCCTGAGTAGTTTGGACTATAATAGATATGCACCACCATGCACAGCTATTTTTTTTTATATATATTTTATAGAGATGAGGTCTTGTTATTTTTCCCAGGCTGGCCTCAAACTCCTGGTCTCAAGCAAACCTCCTGCCTCAAGCTCCCAAAATGCCAGGTTTACAGGCATGAGCCACTGCCCCAGCTGAGAGTTTTCAAAGAAAGGCTTACACATTTTGTATGAAATCTGAGGGTCAGACATCTGGAAGAGGAGAAAAGAAAATCAAAACATCAGTTGAGGAAGTCTCTTGCTGTCTGCCCAAACTCTACCACAGAAAGGAGGCGACTGCACCTCTATGTGCCTGCTACCTGTGGTTACCAAACAAGGCTCTCGGCTCTCTGGACTATCAGAAAGTGTCATTTGGAGCACAAGAGAGACACCATCTTCAGGATGAGTAGACACAGGTTGTCAGGGCAAAGACATGGAATGCTCCTGCCATGACTTAGGGAGCACCATGTTACGGGGTCATGCTTGTCTCCCCA
>NW_007036679.1:0-627 GCF_000164805.1 Carlito syrichta | reverse complement strand
GAACTCAGATCTTTTACAAAACGATATCTGCATAAGCATGCTTATTGCAGCTCTAATCACATTTGAAAAAAACCTGACACCAACCATGTCGCACTTCAAAGCTGGAATGGATAAAATGAATGTGGAACATACACAAAATGGAATGTTACGCATCCCTGACAAGTGACAGGTATAAGGATGTTGCAGAAAGCTTGATGGATATGAAATTCGGTCATTCTCCGTGAATTATCACGGAAACAAAGAATAGAGTTCCAAATGTTCTCCCTCATGAGCTGCACTTGATCGATTAGAGTGCTAGAAGAAAGTGATTGGCAGTAGTAGAAAACTGTTTTGGGGTAGGGGTGGGATTGGCTGTGGAGTTATATTGTTATGGGAGGGAGGGGCAGACCTCACCATCCAGGGACCATGCCTAATCAATGTTTGAATATCTAACTCTGAATTGTACCCCATATTGTGCAACAATTAAAATAAAATAAATACGACAATAAACGCTGTAAAACGTGCAACTGACTGTATTTGCTTTCTTCTATTTTTTTTTTTTTTAACTTTTTTCCTGTAAAGATAGTTGCAGTCCAGGGTTGGGGATAGAAATGTTCCTTTTGAAGGGATTCATTTGTAAGAAGGGCG
>NW_007036678.1:0-374 GCF_000164805.1 Carlito syrichta | reverse complement strand
GGACACCAGGGGTCCACATCGGGACACTCGTCAGGGTCGGGCCAGCATGAATGTAGCTCAGGTCAGTCTTCCAGCTATGGCCAGCATGCGTCTGGCTCCGGTCAGTCTTCTGGCCACGGCCGACACGGGTCTGGATCGGGCCGGTCTCCTAGCCGCGGCCGACACGGGTCGGGTTCGGGTCAGTCTTCCAGCCAGGGCCAAAAGGGATCTTCCTCCGGTCAGTCTTCCAGCCACGGCCAACATGGCTCCGGCTCCGGCTCCGGCTCCGGCTCCGGTCAGTCTTCTAGCCTTGGGCACCACGGGTCTGGCTCAGGACAGTCTTCTGGCTACGGTCAGCACGGATCTGGCTCCGGTCAATCCTCTAGCCACGGACA
>NW_007036677.1:0-741 GCF_000164805.1 Carlito syrichta | reverse complement strand
GCAGAAAATGCTGTGAAAAATATCAAAGATTTTAGAATGAGTAATAGAATTGAATGAAGGAATATCATAATCATGGTTTAGGTTTCAGAAAAACTTCCTCTGACAGCCAAGAATATGTATCACTATGAAATCAGAATCTAAGTTTCAGCTCTGCCTCTTGGTGAGGACTTTTAATAATAATGAAGACATTTCATACATGAAGATTTGTAGCTCAGTCCCGTTTTCTTTATATGGTTCTTCTTCTCATTAAGTCGTGTGATGTCTCAACTATTGTCTGAGACAAGAAACCCTGTCTCTGGCAAATAGCACAAACACAATCCATGGAGAGGTTAGTGTTGTTTGGATAATGGAGCCCTTTATATCCGGGAAGAATTTGAGAAGTTAACTTTTGGATCACATGGCAGGAATTTCTCTTAATTTCTTACTAAAATCTGACAAAGTTACAGACCTGAAGAAGAGCCCAGAATAAGAATTTTTAGAAATAGTTTCAAAAATTATTTTAAGGACCGATTTACTTTTAGAAGAAGCCTTAGAAAAAAATGTTCAAAAAGTTCTTGGTGACTGTGAACTTCAATCACTGACAGATAGACCACACATATTCCTTCTGATTTTTTGGGAGTACTTGGAGACTGGGTGCAAAGTTCCATTCTTAATCAAATGTGAGTAAGTGCTGTATGAGTCAAAAAGAAGGAAAACTGGAGAAGCCGAAAGTTGATTACAACGAACATTTTATGCAGATTG
>NW_007036676.1:0-774 GCF_000164805.1 Carlito syrichta | reverse complement strand
GTTTTACATTTAGGTCTCTGGTCCATTTGGAGTTAACCTTTGTGCATGGGGATAGATAGGGGTCCTGTTTCAATCTTCTGCATGTGGTCAGCCAGTTTTCCCAGCAATATTTGCTGAATAGGTTCTCCTCTCCCCCAGTGGTAGGTGGTAGGGGCTTTGTCGAAGATGAGTTGGTTGAGAAATTGAGGTTTTGCTTCTGGAATCTCAATTCTCTTCCATTGATCTATATGCCTGTTCCTGTACCAATACCAAGCTGTTTTAATGATTGTAGCTTTATACTAAAGTTTGAAGTCTGGTATTGTGATACCACCTACTTTGTTTTTTTTGCTGAGGATTGTTCTGGCTATTCTTGGACGTTTGTGTTTCCATATGAATTCCTGTGTTGTTTTGTCTAGGTCTGAGAAGAATGTTGTTGGTAATTTAATGGGTATTGCATTGAATTTGTAGATTGCCTTAGGTAAGATGGACATCTTCACAATGTTGATTCTTCCGATCCATGAGCATGGGATATTTTTCCACTTGTTTGTGTCAGCTTTGATTTCTTTGAGCAGTGTTTTGTAATTTTCATTGTAAAGGTCTTTCACGTCTCTGGTTAGGAAGATGCCAAGGTATTTCATTTTTTTTGTGGCTATTGTGAATGGAATTGTGTTTTTTATTTGGGTTTCTATTTATTATTGGTGTAGAGAAATGCGATTGTCTTTTGTACATTTATTTTGTATCCTGAGACTTTGCCAAAGGCCTTTATCAATGTAAGGAGGCTTTGACAGATTCTCT
>NW_007036675.1:0-694 GCF_000164805.1 Carlito syrichta | reverse complement strand
CTGACTTAACTAGTTGATTAATGAGCTAGGTAGCTCATAACCAGGTGACTAAACTATCTGACTTAGCTAGACATCCAGTTGGATAGCCAGCTGACTTAACTAGCACTCTAGCTCTCTAGCCACCTGGATAGCTACCTACTTGACCAGCCTGCTAACAACGTGGCTTAACTTTCCAGCCACCAAGCTAGCAAACCGTCTAACCAGCTGACTTAACTAGCTGACTTAATTAGCTAGCCAGCTGGCTAGCCAATTGACTTAACTAGTTAGCTAACTAGCCAGCCAGCTGGCTATCCAGCTGATTTATCTAGCTGGCCTGCTATCTAGCCAGTTAAATTAACTAGTTTGCTACATAGTTAGCCAGCTGGCTATCCAGCTGAATTAACTAGGTAATTTATCTAGCTAACCAGCTGTCTAGCCAGCTGACTTAACTAGCAGGCTAACTAGGGAGTCAGATGGCTGGTAAGCTGACTTAAATAGATGACTAAACTAGCTAACCAGCTGGGAAGACAGTTTACATAACTACCTAGCTCCCTAGCTAGCAAACTGGCTAGTCAGCTGACTTAAGTAGCTCTCTACCTCTCTAGCCACCTAGATAGCAAGTGACATAACTAGATGAATTAATTAGCTAGTCAGCTGGCTAGGCAACAGGCCTATTTCACTACCTAGCTATAGAGCTGGCTAGCCAGCTGACTAA
>NW_007036674.1:0-809 GCF_000164805.1 Carlito syrichta | reverse complement strand
AATAAGCTTGCTACCTGGTTGGCTAGATGGCTAGCCAGCTCACTTAACTAGCTAACCAGCTGAATAGACAGCTGAGTTAATTAGCTACCATTTACATAGCCCGCTGGCTTGCCAGCTGACTTAACTACCTAGCTGCCTACCTAACCACCTGGCTAGCGAGTTGACTTAACTAGCTGGTTAACTGCCTAGCCAGCTGACTTAACATGCTAGCTAACCTGTTAGCTTACTCGTTATCTAACGTGCTAGCTAGCTGACTTAGTCATCCGACTTAACTCGTTAGCTAATGAGCTTCCTAGGTGTCTAAAGCAGCTGACAACGCATTAGCTAACTAGCTAGCTAGCTGACTCATCCAGCTGACTAGCTGACTTAACCAATTAGTTAATTAGCTAACTACCTGGCTCAACATGCTGACTTAATCTGTTAGCTAACTAGCTAGCTGTCTTAACCAGCTGACTTAATTAGAAAGCTGATTTAACTAGCTGAGTTAGGTAGATGACTTAAATAATTAGGTAGCTGACAACTGGTCGACTTAACTACTTAGCTAGTTGAATTAACTACCTGAATTATATAGTTATCTAACAATTTAACCACCTGTATGACTAGCTGACATAAATAATTAGTTAACCAGTTAGTTAACAGACTTAAGTACCTGAGTTAAATTTCTAGCTAACTAGTGAGCTAGCTGACTTAGCTACCTGACTTTGCTAGTTAGCTGGTGAGCTAGCTGACTTAGCTATCTGACTTAACTTGTTGGGTAACATGATATCTTGCCGACTTAAAGAGTTGGTTAACGAGTTAGCTACCTCTTT
>NW_007036673.1:0-574 GCF_000164805.1 Carlito syrichta | reverse complement strand
TATCAGATTTTTTTTTTTTTTTTTGGAGTTGGAGTCTCACTCTGTCGCCCAGACTGGAGTGCAGTGGCCGCGACCTGCTGGGCCCCAGCGATCCTTCCACCTCAGCCTTCCGAGTAGCCAGAATTACAGGCACGTGCTACCATGCCCGGCTAATTTTTTGATTTATCATAGAGATGAGGTCTCGCCTACCTGGGCGTGTCTTGAACCCATGGGCTCAGGCAATCCACTCACCTCAGCCTCCCAAAAGCGCAGGGTTACAGGATGAGCCACCGAGCCCAGCTATATCAGCTTTTAAGTACTGCATTCCAGAAGTGATAAATGTCATGTTCCTCCCAGAATGGGTCACATGATCCCAATGTAGCTCTGAGTGAATCTGAGAAGAAGTATGTAGGTCATGCTCTATCTCAGCCATGTGCTTCCAGATATTGAGATGTTATCAAACACATGGTAACAGCTCATCTGCTATAATCTTGTGTCTAAAGAAGAATTATCTTCCAGTCTTCTATGCTCTAGAACCTAGAGTCTGGGAAGTTCCCTTACCTACACAGCAACCTTTAGCTTCAAGCACAGGAAG
>NW_007036672.1:0-319 GCF_000164805.1 Carlito syrichta | reverse complement strand
TACAGTATAAGATGGTTAGCCGGGCTCGGTGGCTCAGCCGGTAATCCCGCGCCTTTGGGAGGCTGAGGTGAGTGGATTGCCTGAGCCCGAGGGTTCGAGACCTGCCTGGGCAGTGAGACTTCATCTTTACAATAAATCAAAAAATCAGCCAGGCGTGGTAGTGCGCGCCTGTAATTCCGGCTACTTGGAAGGCTGAGGCAGTAGGATCACCGGAGCCCAGCAGGTCGAGTCTGTGGTGGCCGGGAGCGGCCACTACACTCCAGTCTGGGCGACAGAGTGAGACTCCAACTCAAAAAAAAAAAAAAAAAAGAATCCACCA
>NW_007036671.1:0-756 GCF_000164805.1 Carlito syrichta | reverse complement strand
TAGCTGAAATAATTTGCTAGCCAGATGGCTACCCAGCTGACTTAATTAGCTTTTTAACTAGCTTACCAGTTGGATAGCCAATTGACTTAATGAGTTGATTTAACGAGCTGGCAGCTTACTTTACTAGCTGACTAGCTAATTGGCTGGCCAGCTGGCTAACCAGCTGACATTACTAGCTAGCTACAGGGTTGGTTAGACAGCTAACCAACTGGCTTACCTAGTTAGCTATCTGACTGGATAGTTGGCTAGTCAGCCGGTTATCTAGCCATTGGTATCGCCAGTAGGCTAGCCAGTTGGATTAAATAGCCAGATGGCTGGCTGGACAGTAGGATAGCCAACCAACTTAACTAGCCTGCCACACTGCTTGATCAGCGGCTGAACTAATTGGCCACTTGCCTGACCAGCCTGCTCACCAGCTGGCTTTACTTGCCAGCGACCTAACTAGCCAGCCGGCTAAGCAGCTATCTTAGCTAGCTGACTTCAGTAGATAGCCATCTGGCTAGAAAACTGGCTTAACTAGATAGCCACCTAGCTAGCCAGCCAGTAAACCAGGTCATATAACACGCAGAACTAGCTAGCCAGCCAACTAGCCAGATGACATAATTAGCCAGCTACCTGCCTTGCAAGGTGGCTAGCCAGCTAACTTAACTAGTTGAAATAACCAGGTAGACAGCTGGTTATACAGATGATTTACCTATGTAGCTACCTAACTAGCCAGTTGGCTAGGCACTTGAATTTACTAGCTGACTTAACCCG
>NW_007036670.1:0-809 GCF_000164805.1 Carlito syrichta | reverse complement strand
TTTTTCTCACAACTGAATGCAGCTATTATTATATATGTAATAGTTAACAAATATCAATGCAACATAAATTATTTAACAATTCAATAAGTAAATGGCATTTCTAATATTTTCAGCTTTTCACTATTACAGCAATGATACTATAGGTATATTTTCATGTATTCATGCCAGTCAACTTTCTATATATTTTCCATTTTTTTGGCATTTTGTGCTTTGTTTTTGCTTTAAGAATCCCTTTGTTTTATCTTCCATCTCACTAATTCATATTTATCTGACTCTCTTATTTTTTAATTTAATTTTATTATTATCATTTTTATTATAAAGATGTGGGGTACAATTCAGGGTTAGGTATACAAACATTGATTATGCAGGTACCCTTGTTGATGAGGTATGCCCCTCCCTCCCCTAGCAGTTTCCCTCAACTGCCAATTGCACCCCCCTCCCCTGACAGCTTTCCACTAATGCCACTCCCTTTCTTATAGTATTGTAATTGTTCAAGGTCTGCTTAAGAGTGAGAACATATTAGTCTAGTATATTTATATCTTGAGAGCATATATAGTTGGGAAAACAAATGAACCTCATTTGTTTATGTCATGCATAAAAACAGGCAAAATTTAACAATATAGTGTTCAAGGATAAATATATCGGTGGCAAAACTATTAAGAAAAACTAGTGAATTAGTAAGCATTCCTTTTTCTCCACATCTTCACCAGATCAGTTTTTTGTTTTATTAATGATGGTTATTCTTAATGGGTTTAGGTGGTATCTCAGTGTGGTTTTGATTTGCATTTCTCTGATGATGAGTGAGGCTG
>NW_007036669.1:0-688 GCF_000164805.1 Carlito syrichta | reverse complement strand
CAAGCCCGGACGGTGGAGGGGCAGACCAACACCCTTCTGCTAGGCTCCAGCTGCATCCACCTAGCCAGCTCCCCCCGGGCGAAACGTGACCCCCCCAGGATGGGGACGCTGCTGTTATGTCACCATGTAAGTGTCCTACTCTGTCTTCATGTGGCAAACTTTATGTGCTGAGTCCTTCTCTTTCAAAAAGCCTGGCTCTCAACGTTGAAAACCTAGGCTTTCAAAACTATGTTCCTTTCAAAACTATGTTCCTGCTGTGTGTTTTCGGGACATATTTTGGAATCAAATTCAAAATGCAACACTTGCTATTGATGTATTGGTTAGGGTTCTCCAGAGAAAAGGAGCCAGTAGGAGAGAGAGAGAATGTAAGGAGCTGGTTCGTGTGATTATGGAGGCTGACAAGTCCCAAGCTCTGCAGCTGGCATGCTGGAAACCCAGGAGTGCCAATGGTGTGGTTCCAGTCCAAGTCCAAAGGCGAGAGAGCCAGGAGAGCCAAGGGTGTCCTCCCAGGCCAAATACCGGCAGGCTCACAACACAGAGAGAGCTGGCATCTCAGTCTGAGTCCAAAGGCCGGAGACAGCCAATGTCCCCGATCAAGGCAGTCAGGCAGGAGGCGCTCCCCTTCGCTCAGCCTCTCTGTGCCGTGCCGGTCTTCCGCGGGTCAGATGAGGCCTGCCCGTGGCGGGAA
>NW_007036668.1:0-816 GCF_000164805.1 Carlito syrichta | reverse complement strand
TCATGATGGATGATTTTGAGATGTGTTGTTGAATCTGGTTTGCTAGGATGTTGTTGAGAATTTTAGCATCTTTGTTCATCAAAGATATTGGCCTGTAGTTCTTTGTTGGATCTTTACCTGGCTTGGGTATCAATGTGATGTTGGCTTCATAAAATGATTTGGGGAGAGTTCCGTCTTTCTCACTCACCTGGAATACCTTCAGTAGGATTGGTATAAGCTCCTCCTTAAATGTCTTGTAGAATTCTGCTGAAAAGCCATCGGGTCCAGGGCTTTCTTTTGTAGATAGTTTTCTTATTATATAGTCAATTTCCTTGATTTTTGTTGGTCTGTTTAGGTTCTCTATTTCTTCTTGTTTCAACCTAGGCATGTTGTGTGATGACAGAAACTCCTCCATTTCCTTGAGGTTTTCAAGTTTGTTTCCACACAAGTGTACATAGTAGTCTGTAATGATCTTCTGTATTCCTTCAAGGTCAGATGTGACTTCATCTTTTGTGTTTCTGGTTGTGCTCATTTGGGTTTTTTCTTTCTTTTTCTTGGTCAGTCTAGCTAGGGGACCATCGAACTTGTTTATCCTTTTGAAGAACCAGCTTTTTGTTTCATTGATTTTTTTTGTATTATCTTTTTGTCTTCTATGTCCTGCATTTGGGCTTTTATTTTGGTGATCTGGATTCTTCTGCTAAAACTAGGGTTTTTGTGGTCTTGCTTTTCCACCTTTTTTAGGTGGCTTTTTGCTGTTAATTTGTGATCCTTCCATTTTCTTCATGTGCATTTGTAGGGATATAAATTCCCCTGTTACTACAGCTTTCATGGCATCCC
>NW_007036667.1:0-831 GCF_000164805.1 Carlito syrichta | reverse complement strand
TTTTTTTAGCTCATGGTTCTGCAGGCTGTACAAGAAGCAAGGCACCAGCATCTGCTCTGCTCTGGTGAGGACTTTTGTGCCTCATCAAAACATGGCAAAGAAGATCAAAGGGGCAGTGGCATGTGTGAAGAGGGACTTTCTTTACTTGTCTGTTGATACATGTTTGCTAAGAGGGGATATTATTAGGACTAGTGAGATTTAAGATTCTTGAAGTTCTTTGAATCCTTTGAGAGAAACACACTAGACTTATCCCCTGTTTATTTATATTAATGGGACTTAGGCATAGCACAAGTCAGTGAGGCCAACAATACCATAAAATTCTGTCTAAGCCATACAGTTTAGTCATACCTTATGAATTCTTCTCCAACTTCCTTAATAAGGCTGCTAAAGAGCAAAAATAACAGTGATTTTGAGCTGTTAATATCTATATGACTTTCTAGGATAGTTTGGTAAATTTCATTTCCCTGGACCCACTTAGAGAGTCTGGATTAATAGGTCTGAGGTAGAACCCAGGAAATTGCATTTTTTGAACGCATACCCAAAGGAGACTTCAATACAGGTGTTACTTGGACTACACTGTGGCAGAACTATCACTGAGCAATAGCAGGAAGGAGATACAAGGGGCACAACTACAGAAGTGAAGAGAAAGACAAATGTATGTAGAAAGATTGTAAGAAAACAAACTGTGCTTTCCGTTGGGAACAGGGATAAATCTCTCACTGTAAGCAGTGATTGTATCTTGTAGGTCTCAGGGTTCAAACTACAATCCTCCCCTCTCTGGGTACATTTACCTCCCACACCAGGACTCGGGCCAGCTGGGGACCTCACCTC
>NW_007036666.1:0-937 GCF_000164805.1 Carlito syrichta | reverse complement strand
TTAGTGGTAATTATTATGGTGAAAAATAAAGCCAGAGCTTGGGTTACAATGGGAACTCTAGAGAATGCTATTGTTTTATAGCTGAATGACATAAATAAAGGGAGGAGTGCATAAAGTCTTAATAGTGAGCAAGTGTGTGAACTATGAGAGAAAGAGAGATCTTGACATGTTCAAGCCACAACAAGAATTCCAGGTGTCTGGAACAGAGTGATGGCAAAAAGTGATAGGAGATGGATTCAAAGAGGTAGAACAGGGGTCCAGTCATTTGGAGCCTTGAAAGCCATGGTGAGTTGAAAATTTCTCTAAGTAGTGTGGGAATTCCTTGAGCAAGGGAGTGATATTATCTTAATTCATTTCTTACAAAACTTCTTAAGCAATGCCCTTGGGTCCCTTCCCACTGTGGGAGCATTTCTGTCCTCTCAATAAATCCTGCTTTCAAAAAAAATCACTATATTTAGTGTAAGAAGGGATGGAGTAGAAGCACTGTGACTGATTAGAAGCCTATTGTGAAGTGGAGGGGAAAGGTAATGGTGATTTAGATGGAAAGATTGTGGTCAAAGTGATGAGAATTGGCAAGCTTTCATATATATATATATATATATATATATATATATATATATTTATATTCGAGACCCGCCTGGGCAACTTTGCACTCCAGTCTGGATGACAGAGTGAGACTCCAACTCAAAAAAACAAAAACAAAAACAAAAACAAAAAGAATTAATCATATCACAACACGAGTAAATGGTGACTTTGACATAATCATTTCCATAGAATGGTGAGGACAAAATCTTGAAGGAATGTAAGAAAGAGAATGGAAGAGTGGATAGCAAGCAGGGTTGTAAACTGATAACTTCACAAAGAGAGGATATGGGAGTAAGTTGTGAATCGATTTCTATGTTGCACTTCCAGGAAAGTGCCTTGTGGCTATTTAGAT
>NW_007036665.1:0-761 GCF_000164805.1 Carlito syrichta | reverse complement strand
TCAGTTTCTATTATAAGTAGAAAAATCGTACACTAATTGTAACTAAAGAACCGGTTTAAGAGAATACAGCTTAGCCCAAAGTGGACGCTGGGTTCTTATAAATGTGACCTAGTCCAAAGTTCGTGCTGGGACATTTCTGATAAGTCTAGATAATCATCTATACCATCTAAAGCTGGAAACAGCTCTCTAAATGTATATACTAATTCTACAAATATGCTTTAAAATCTTATAAAGAAGCTTGTATCATGTATAAGTCTCCCAAATGTGACCTGAGTTTGAACTGTGTTAAGTTTCAAGCCGAAACCTCAGTCTGTGAGAAACAGGAACAATGCATTCCTAGAGTCAGCCATGTCTGTCATATTCTCCGAAATTCATGCTTAGATCATCAAAGTCCCTGCTAGTGGGTCATGCCAAACAACAAAGAAAGGAGGAGGGAATGGGTTTTCAGCTCCTGAACACAACCTGGTGGTCTCAGGGTCCACCAGCCCACCTGGATCACTAATGCATAGGCAGGCCTCCACTGCTCACTCCCAACATCAACATATAGTAAAGTTTGAAGTCTGGAACTATGATAACTCCCGCTTTGTTTCTTTTGATAAAATTCTTTTGGCTATTCATGATTGTTTATGGTTTCATATGAATTCTTTATTGTAATTTCCAGGTCTGAGAAGAATGATGTTAACTTAATGGTTATTTTATTGAATCTGTAGATTAACTAAAAGGGTAATTTTTACATTAAAAGAGATAAATAAAGTCAGGGA
>NW_007036664.1:0-574 GCF_000164805.1 Carlito syrichta | reverse complement strand
GCTCAGCCTGTAATCCGCGCTTTGGGAGGCTGAGATGAGTGAATTGCATGAGCTTGCGGGTTCGAGACCCGACTGGGCAGCGAGACTTCATCTCTACAATAAATCAAAAATTCAGCCGGGCGTGGTGGCGCATGCCTGTAATTCTAGCTACTGGGAAGGCTGAGGTGGAAGGATCGCCAGAGCCCAGCAGGTCGAGGCCGCGGTGGCCGGGAGTGGCCACTGCACTCCAGTCTGGGCGACAGAGTGAGACTCCGACTCAAAAAAAACAACAAACAAACAAACAAAAAATGCTTAGTTTAGTCAAAGTAAAGAGGCAGAAATGTTATCTTTTCTTTCATCCACCTGTTTCATTAATTTATTAATTTATTTTAATAATTACATAGTACAGGAAGAATTAACTTTCTAATACATCTAATAGATTTTGGGGAGTACAGTAACCCAAATTTAATGCCATTAACATAATTGATTTCAAAATGTCATCATGTAAGTAGGAATGAGAGTAATAAGGTCCCTGGAAAAGACTTTCCTCCATAAACAACATGAGAACACTGATAAAGTAGTCAAATTCAACTTG
>NW_007036663.1:0-664 GCF_000164805.1 Carlito syrichta | reverse complement strand
TCTCGCCAAATCCGTGTGGTACAGGCCATGTATGCACACGTACAACATTTGAACTCACAAATGCTGAATATACAGACTGTGAACAGAGTTACTGAAATCATGGGGGTGGAGAGGCCAGAAGGGAGCAGTAAGTGCTACACAAGTTTCTCCGAAGTGACAGAGAAGGGAGGGAAGAAGTGCTGAGAGCTTCACCTGTGGAGAAGCACAGCCAAGTCCCGTGAGCTCAAGTCCTGGGGGTATTCCTGGGGTTCCCCTGCACATGCTCCAAGACAGAGTCACTGCACCCTTTCTGCATGCGCGTGTACACACACGCCTGGGTGGAGCACACCTCCTCAGAATAACAAAGAGCAAGGAGCCAGTAAAGTGGGTGGTAGCTCAGGCAGGAAGTGGTCATCTCTGGCGCTGCAGGCTGGTGAAGGGAGAGTGGCGGGACCCAGGCTTGGCATGGATAGCAGGTGGAGGGCGTACCTATCAGAAGGAATCCTCTGCCCAGGTGCTGTTAGTCTTCATCTTGTCTTGCAAGTCTGCATCTCATTGATGGTTCTGATGATGATGTGAAGGGTTCCTGGGGTGCTGGGAGTTCCAGTGTGGACCCCATGAACCAGTGACCCTGTGACACATTCTTGCTTTGCGGGGGGGAGGGCATGGGCTGGCGGCATTGGGC
>NW_007036662.1:0-752 GCF_000164805.1 Carlito syrichta | reverse complement strand
ATGAGGTCTCACTGCCCAGGCAGGTCTCGAACCCGCGGGCTCAGGCAATCCACTCACCTCAGCCTCCCAAAGGCGTGGGATTACAGGCTGAGCCACTGAGCCCAGCTCTGCTTTGTTTTTTTTTTTTTGCTGAGAATTGTTCTGGCTATTCTTGGATGTTTGTGTTTCCATATGAATTCCTGTGTTGTTTTTTCTAGGTCTGAGAAGAATGTTGCTGGTAATTTGATGGGTATTGCATTGAATTTGTAGATTGCCTTAGGTAAGATGAACATCTTCACAATGTTGATTCTTCCAATCCATGAGCATGGGATATTTTTCCACTTGTTTGTGTCATCTTTGATTTCTTTGAGCAATGTTTTGTTGTTTTCATTGTAAAGGTCTTTCACGTCTCTGGTTAGGAAGATGCCAAGGTATTTCATTTTTTTTGTGGCTATTGTGAATGGAATTGTGTTTTTTATTTGGGTTTCTGTTTGTTTATTATTGGTGTAAAGAAATGCCATTGTCTTTTCACATTTATTTTGTATCCTGAGACTTTGCCAAAGGCCTTTATCAGTGTAAGGAGGTTTTTGACAGATTCTCTTGGGTTTTCAAGGTACACAATCATATCATCTGCAAAGAGAGATAATTTGACTTCCTCTTTTCCTATTTGGATACCCCTGATTGCCTTCTCTTCTCTGATTGCTCGAGCCAGGACTTCCAATACTTTGTTGAACAGGAGGGGTGGGAGTGGGCATCCTTGTCTTGTCCAGTTT
>NW_007036661.1:0-678 GCF_000164805.1 Carlito syrichta | reverse complement strand
TTGCGATATTGGGGTCCCCAGCCCCCCAGGGCGAGAGTCAGAGACCCACTGCAGATCTCCCTTGCAGAGGGCTTCAGACGCCGGGTTGCCCTGTTGCCATCTTGCCACATCCCCCATTATTCTTTTATATCATTTCATATCTCTGCCCCAGGCCACAGTTAGATCAACATGATATTTTCAAGATTTTCTTTAGAAAGAGAGTCACAAGTCGGGCTTGGTGGCTCAGCCTGTAATTCCAGAGCTTTGGGAGGCAACTTGGCAAGACCTCATCTCTACAATAAATCAAAAATTAGCTGGGCGTGGTAGCACGGGCCTGCAGTTCCAGCTACTTGGAAGGCTGAGGCGGAAGGATTGCAGGAGCCCAGCAGGTGAGGCTGTGGTGGCCGGGAGCATGCCATTGCACTCCAGTCTGTGTGACAGAGTGAGACTCCAACTCAAAAAAAAAAAAGGAGAGTCACAAAATGAGGTTTCAAAGCCTTTATTGTTAACCTCTTTGTACCTCATATATCCTTTAATATGTTAAGAAATTACTTGTTAGGCCAGGCACAGTGGTTCACATCTGAAACCTGAGCACTTTGGGAGGATCGCTTGAACCCAGGAGTTCAAGATTAGCCTGGGCAACATAGACTTTATCTCTACAAAAAAATTTAAAAAATAAAAAGCTAGCCAGGCACGGTG
>NW_007036660.1:0-568 GCF_000164805.1 Carlito syrichta | reverse complement strand
AAAATAATTATTTTTACACTCCAGGCTTTTACAGTTCATTTTTATAAGTCAAGAGATGTTGGTACATACACTGTAGCCACGTGACCAGTAGTGCATTGTATAGAACTTGAGTTTCAGATGCTTTTATCATAGTGACCTTTATCAGCCCAGACTTCCTGGTGTTAGTTATCAGAGGTATCTAGAGATTTTATTAGTGGGCCTAATAGAAGCATTAATCAAGCTTGCTATAGAGTAAAGGTCTACAAGTCCTAACACATTACACATTAAAAAAATTTATACAGGCCGGGCTCGGTGGCTCAGCCTGTAATCCCGCGCCTTTGGGAGGCTGAGGTGAGTGGATTGCCTGAGCCTGCGGGTTCGAGACCCGCCTGGGCAGCGAGACCTCATCTTTACAATAAATCAAAAAATCAGCCGGGTGTGGTAGCGCATGCCTGTAATTCCAGCTACTCGGAAGGCTGAGGCGGAAGGATCGCCGGAGCCCAGCAGGTCGAGGCTGCGGTGGCCGGGAGCGGCCACTGCACTCCAGTTTGGGCAACAGAGTGAGACTCCAACTCAAAAAAAAAAAAAA
>NW_007036659.1:0-768 GCF_000164805.1 Carlito syrichta | reverse complement strand
TGTCCACCATTTAAGTCAATGAACCTTCATCAATTAGTAACTAACAGAGTCTGTAATACATTATTAAGACCATAGTCCCACTCCAGTAAATAACTGTTCAAATTTCTCAGTACCTTGGGCCCTGGCCTGAACACAACGGATTGAGCACAACAAATGATGAACTGATCTACAGCCCACAAGGAACTTGACCTCTCCATTTCTTTCTGCTCATTGCTCTTTTCTTATTTATTTACTAATTTTTTTTGAGTTGGAGTCTCATTCTGTCACCCAGACTGGAGTGCAGTGGCCGCTCCCAGTCACCGTAACCTCGACCTGCTGTGCTCCATTGATGCTTCCATCTCAGCCCCAGAATAGCTGGTATTCCAGGCATGTGCCTGACTGCTTTTTTTATTTATTGTAGAGATGAGGTCTCGCCATGTTGCCCAGGCGTGACTCGACCCCACGGGCTCAGGCAATTCACTCACCTCAGCCTCCTAAAGTGCGGGATTACAAGCTTCGCCACTGAGCCCGGCTTTTTTTTTTTTGTTTATGTTTTTGTTTTTGTTTTTTGTTTTGAGTTGGAGTCTCACTCTGTCACCCAGACTGGTGTGCAGTTGCCACTCCTGGCCACTGTAGCCTCGTCCCACTGGGTTCTGGCGATCCTTCCTCCTCAGCCTTCCAAGTAGGTGGAACTACAGGTGCACGCTGTCATGCCTGGTTAATTTTTTTATTTTTATTGTCGAGATGATGTCTCACCAACTTGCCCAGGCGGGTCTCGAACTCACGTGG
>NW_007036658.1:0-689 GCF_000164805.1 Carlito syrichta | reverse complement strand
CATTCAACATCTTGTGGGGGTTCTCTGTATCTCTGTGTTTGGCTGGTCATGTCTCTGGTGAGATGAGGGGAAGTTTTCTTGGATTACTTCCTGGAATACTTCCTTCAAGTTGTTCTCCATTTCCCTTTCTCTTCTGGGATACCAATCAGACATACGTTCGCCCTCTTGATATAATCACACATCTCTTGTAGGTTTTGTTCTTTTTTATGAGTCTTCTCTCTGTGTTTTTTACAGATCAGGTTAATTCCATATCTAGTCTTCAAGTTCTGAGTTTTTTCTTCAGCTAAATTAATTCTGCTTTCCATGCTTGTCATCTTATCATTTATTTCCTGGATGAAATTTGTATTGCCAAAATCTCTGTTACAAGTTCTGAGTCTTATTCTCACTTTCCATCCATTCCCTAATCACTGTCATATTCTGGGGACAGTCATTGGTTACTTCCATTGTTTGAGCTCCCAGGTTTGACTTTTCCTGAGCTTTTTCCTTGTTATACTTGAAATTACCTGTGATCTTCCTTTGGCTTTTCCTCATTTGTGACAGATCTCTTGCTTTTCTCTTTAGTTCTGTTATTCAGTGTCAGTGGGAGAGGCTTTCCCTTCTGATGTTTGCTCAGCCCTCTATTTTTTCCTGATCTGGACTCTGGATTTGTTTTATTTTGAAACAGAACTGTGGGTGGGAAGCTTTGCTGT
>NW_007036657.1:0-640 GCF_000164805.1 Carlito syrichta | reverse complement strand
AAAAGTAAAATGGTTTAAAATATAAAGGTAATGTGATTTTATATTTCCTTCAAATATATAGGGGTAACTTTCTCTAAGAATTGCACATCTGTAACATTTAATCAACATTAACAAGAAGAGAATACAGAGTGCACCAAGAAAATGTATACAAATTTTGAGAGTTAATAAAGCAGTATTAAATTATGGTACTGTTTTATTTTCTAAAGTATTTAAGATTTATTATGCATTCTGCCTTCTGAATAGCACTTAGGTACACTGAATCTCAAGGTTCAGTTTTCTAAGAATGATATAGATCTGGAATCTCAACAAATTTCAATTTAAGCAGAATAAAACATTCAGAATTTATGTGAGAAACACTGTAGTTGTCAATTTTGAAGGCAGAATTATACCATGTATTCCAACGTATTAAAAGGAAAAGGAGTTATCATTGGAGTACTATACAATTCTTAAAAAATCAATCCCAGCATAGTGAACTTTTGAGGCCCAACCATGAATTGTAACCATTTTGAAAGTGAAAAAAACAAATAGAATATACAAATAAAGTCAGTTGCATGTTTTACAGCTTTCATTCATTTATTTATTTAATTATTTATTTTAATGTTTTAAAAAATGTGGGGTACAATTCAGAGTTAAATATACG
>NW_007036656.1:0-841 GCF_000164805.1 Carlito syrichta | reverse complement strand
ACTAGTCAGCTGCTCGACAGCTGACTAATTAATTCAGCTCACCAGTCGGTTCACAAACTGGTCGACTAGTTAAGGCAGCTCACATGTTGGGTCACTCGCTGGTAGACTAGTTAAGTCAGCTCATTGGTCGGCTCCTTTGCCAACTGACTGGTTAACTCTTCTGACCATTTGGCTCACTCATTAGTCGACTAAAGTCAGCTGACCAGTCAGTTCACTTGCATGCAACTAGTTAAATCAGATGGCCAGTCAGCTCACTCGCTGATCGAATGGTTAAGTCCGCTGACCAATCAGCTTACTCGCTGACCAACTAGTAAAGTCAGCTCACCTGTGGTCTCACTCACCAGCCTACTAGTTAAGTAAGCCAAGCAGTCTGCCAAGTAGCCAGTCAGCTATTTAAGACAACTAACCTATCTGCCGACTAGTCGGCCAACTTGTCAGCTGACAAGTTAGGTCAGCTAACATGTGGGTCAACTAGTTTGGTCAGCTAAACAGTCGGCCAACTACTCGGCTGAATAGTTAGGTCAGCAAACTAGCCAACTAAATAGTTAATAGAGGTAACTTGTGGGCCAACTCGACAGTCAACTAATTACCCCAGCTAACTAGTTGGCCAGCTAGTTGGCCGACTTGTTAAGCCAGCAAGCAAATTGGCTGAGTAGTCAACCAACATGTTAAACCAGATAAGTAGTCACCTGAATCATCAGTCAACAAGTTAAATCACCTATCTAACTCGTTATCCAACTAATTTAGACAGCTAAATAACTGGTTTACCAAATAGTTAAATAGTAAGCTGACTTGTCAACCAACTCCTTAAGTCAGCTAGCTATCTCGTTATCCAACTACT
>NW_007036655.1:0-787 GCF_000164805.1 Carlito syrichta | reverse complement strand
GAAAATATTCAGGTGTATACACGGCAGATGGTAGACCAGAAGACACGTGTGAACGATAGTGCAGAAGTAGAAAATCATGGTCTTCTTCTTCTTTTCTTCTTTCTTCTTCTTCTTTCTTTCTTCTTCTTTCTTTCTTCTTTCTTTCTTTCTTTCTTTCCTTCCTTCCTTCCTTCCTTCCTTCTTTCTTTCTTTCTTTCAAAAAGCAATTGGTTTGTAGTACAAGAACTTAAAATTTGGGACGTGGAAGAGACAAAATTTGAGCCTGCAAAGCTATTACTTTGGTCACAGAAGGCACAAGACACATGCTAAGGAAATTGTACTTTGCTATTGTATATGGGGCAGGGAGATCCTTAAGATTTAGTAGATCAGTCTGTGGGCAAAGAGGAGGAGAGATTTGAGAGGGAGAGAGGACTGGTGGATATGGTTTTTTGCTCTATCAGTGAGGAACAGGTAGGACAGGAGGAAGTTACAGGAAGGGCATACGGTATTGGACTCATCTCCAGAGTCGTAAATATAGGCTTTTAATATTCTTTCCAAATGAGATTGTGCATTGAGTCTCAGATAATCACTGATAGGGTTGAAAGAAAATATTATCTAACAACTTTAAACTTGCATTCTAATATTAGCCATATTTCCTGTAATACAGTCTGAATGTTTTAATAAGCCCCATAATTGTCTCATGACTAGCACAATTTTACTTGTACTAAAAGCATTTGCTTATTCAACGTAAGGGTTCTGACCAGTTTGGCTTTTTTTAATGTGCTAATATACAGAAAGCGTAATAAAA
>NW_007036654.1:0-819 GCF_000164805.1 Carlito syrichta | reverse complement strand
ACTCACTTGTAGAAAAGCCGTGCTTGCCTTCTTTTTGAGCCCTGAAACGTTTTACCCCTTGGCGTTTCTCTAGGCTAGGAAATGCAGTCACTCTCGCGTTGGCCTTGCTGAATAAGCGTAGACGGCCTCTGTGAGGCTTGTTGTGCATGTACATGTTCCCGGGGAAGGAGCTTTTCAAAATGTGCAGCGCTCTTTAGGGGCTATCTATGTTATTCTCACTTGGTGCATGCTGCAACACATGAGTCTGAGTCTCGCGGTTTTCTTCTCATTTGGACTTCGGCTGTGCAGAGCGCCTCTGTTTGAACTAAGAGTTCTCTCATGGGACACGCTTTGCCCATGTGCAGCTCTACGCTGCCACCCAGGGGGCGATGGGAACCCCACAGTGGAGCAAGAAGGCATTACTTGGTGAATTCCCTGGGTGCATTCTGAAATGTTTCTCCCTTTCAAATTTTTGTGTGGGAGGATACACAATTGCTCTGCCAAACGCATTGACGGAAAAGAGCTGACTGCCTTGGTGGTGCTTGTTTTGAATGTCCGTCTCCCTTGGAAAGAGCTGTGTGGGAAGTGTGCTGCACTGTGAGGTTCTGGTACTGAGTGTGCGTGCTGTCATTCCTCCTTCCCACTTGTTCCCTTTCGTGTATCTTACGCTCTACAGGGTGACTGCTTTGGCGTGCGGCTTGTCAACCTCTCCCATGCGGGAATGCTCATCTCCCCTGTGCCACAATGAGGGATCTGAGACATTCACAGTTACATGTGGGAAGGCATTATGTGTGACCCGGGGGAATTCTGAATTGCTCTTTCTTGACACATTCTCCTGTC
>NW_007036653.1:0-584 GCF_000164805.1 Carlito syrichta | reverse complement strand
GAAGTAGTGGTGGCTCAAGCCTGTAATCCCAGCACTTTGGGGCTCTGAGGCAAGAGGATTGCTTGAACCCAGGGGTTCGAGAACAGCCTGGGCAACTTGGTGAGACCTCATCTCTACAATTTGTTGGGCATGGTGTCATGTGCCTGTAGTTTCAGCTACTTGGAAGGCTGAGGCAGAAGAATCTCCAGAGCCTAGCAGGTAGATACCAGGGTGGCTGTGAGTGTGCCACTGCACTCCAGCCTGTATGACAGAGTGGGACTCCAACAGAAAGAAAGAAAGAAAGAGAGAGAGAGAGAGAGAGAGAGAGAGAAGGAAGGAAGGAAGGAAAGAAGGAAGGAAAGAAAGAAAGAAAGAAAGAAAGAAAGAAAGAAAGAAAATCAAAGTGAAATAGCTCAAAGACAGACTCATGTTTATAAAAGAATTTAAAAAGAAACAAGTAGTCCATCCATAAATTAGCGGGAGAGGGACAGAACCTGCAGAAGACGGTCTTGAGAAAAACTAGCTTACAATAATAGAGAACTAAACTAGAATATGTGAAGGTTGATTCTAGATGGATTAAAGATCTAAGTGTGAAAGGAAAACTT
>NW_007036652.1:0-734 GCF_000164805.1 Carlito syrichta | reverse complement strand
GAAAGTTTGTTTCCCATCCTCTTACTTGAGTCTGTGGGGTCCTTTCTAGTGAGGTGAGTCTGTTGAAGGCAATAGATTGTTGCGTGATGATATTTTATCCATTTTGCCATTCTGTGTCTTTTCAGTGGTGCATTTAGTCCATTCACATTTAGGCTAATAATTGAAATGCAAGAGTTGATCCCTGTCATAAGGTTCTTACAGAGTTGATCCTGTTTATTTGTTGTCTTTCTTTGGGTTTTGGAGTTGGTTCAAGTGTGTTTTTAATCTTTTGCCTGTACTCTTGTGAAGAATGCTATTGTTCTTTTTTCTTTTTCTTCTGTGTTCAGTACTTTCTTAAGTGTTTCTTGTAGAGGTGGTCTGGTGGTAGCGTAGGTTCTTAGGGATTGGATGTCTGGAAAAGATTTCAATTCTCCCTCACTAATGAAGCTTAGTTTGGCTGGGTAGGTTATTCTTGGTTGAAATTGTTTCTCTTTTAGAACTTTGAAGACAGGGCTCCAGGCTCTTCTGGTCTGAAGGGTTTCTGTGGATAAATCTGCTGCTATTCTAATTGGTTTTCCCTGGTAGGTAGTCTGGGCTTTTTCTCTTGCTGCCTTTAGGATTTTTCCTTTCATAGCTACTTTGTTTAGGCGAATTATTATGTGTCTGGGAGTTGGTCTTCTCCTTTGTTGTCTTGCAGGGGTTCGCTGAATCTCTTGTGTTTGAATTTTTCATCCTTAATGAGATGAGGGAAGTGT
>NW_007036651.1:0-756 GCF_000164805.1 Carlito syrichta | reverse complement strand
AAAGCGAGGGAGCCCACTATTTGATCAGATAGCTGAGTTGCTAGCCGACGAGGTAGCTAAGTAACTAGCTGATTTTCTAGCAGAATTAACTAACTAGCTGACTAGCAAGCTGGCTATCTAGTTAAGTCACCTAGTCATGTCAACTAGCTAGTCAGCTGGTTAGCTAGTTAGCTAGGTAGTTAAGTCAGCTGGCAAGTCAGCAGGATACATAGGTATCTACTATTTTAGTGACCCAGCTAGTCACCTGGCTAGCTAGTGATGTCAGCTAGCTAAGTCAGTTGACTAGTTATCTGGCTATCTAGTTACATCAGCTAGTTGAGTCAGATGGCTAACCAGCTGGCTAGCTGGTTAAGTCAGCAAGTTAATTCAATTGGCATGTCACCTGGCTATCTAGGTAGCTCGTTAGATACATCAGCTCCCTAGCCAGCTGAATAATTTTTTAAGTCAGGTAGTTAAGTCAGCTGGCAAGTCAGCAGGATACATAGGTATCTACTATTTTAGTGACCCAGCTAGTCACCTGGCTAGCTAGTGATGTCAGCTAGCTAAGTCAGTTGACTAGTTATCTGGCTATCTAGTTACATCAGCTAGTTGAGTCAGATGGCTAACCAGCTGGCTAGCTGGTTAAGTCAGCAAGTTAATTCAATTGGCATGTCACCTGGCTATCTAGGTAGCTCGTTAGATACATCAGCTCCCTAGCCAGCTGAATAATTTTTTAAGTCAGGTAGTTAAGTCAGCTGGCAAGTCAGCAGGATACGA
>NW_007036650.1:0-798 GCF_000164805.1 Carlito syrichta | reverse complement strand
TAGCAAGTTGGTCGACTAATTGTCAGCTAATTAGTTGACTGACAAGTTTGCTTCATAGTAGTCCAGGAAAGGATTTGGCTGGGTAGTTTGCTCACCTAATTATTCGGCCATCTAGTTGGCCGACAACTTAGCTGACCTAACTAGTCTGACGTTTATTTAGCTGACCTAACTTGGCGGCTGACAAGTTGGCCCACTAGTCGGCCGATTGGTTATCTGACTTAACTAGTCGGCCGGCAAGTGAGCAAACAGGTCAGCTGACTTAACTAGCTGGCCGGTGAGAGAGCTGATTGGTCAGCTGAATTAAATAGTCTGTTGTCAATTGGGCTGACACATTCACTGCCATAACTAGTCACCTTGCTAATGAGCCGACCAGTGAGCTGATTAACTATTGGCCAGCGAGTGAGCTGACACATCAGATGACCTGTCGGCTGGCATGTGAGTCAAATAGTTTTCTGTATGGCTGGCAGGCAAGACAGACTTCTAGTTAGCTGAACTGATGGAAAGCGAGGGAGCCCACTAGTTAGCTTACCAGCTACCTGAGTTGCTAAGTGACTAGTTAGCTAAGTAACTAGCTGATTTGCTAGCTTACTTAACTATCTAGCTGACTAGCTAGCTGACTAGCTACCTGAATTAACTAGATAGCTGACTAGCAACCTGACTATCTAGTTGACTTAACTAGGTACCTTAATAGTTTACTGACATGCTAGCTTACTTAACTAGCTAGCTGGCTAGCTAGCTGACTTAACTAGCTGACTAGCTAGATGGCTAGTTAGCTGGCTAGCCAGCTGACTTAGCTAG
>NW_007036649.1:0-366 GCF_000164805.1 Carlito syrichta | reverse complement strand
GGTATCAGTGTGATGTTTCCTTTGTAAAATGATTTGGGGAGAAATCTATTTTTCTCAAAAACCTGTAATACTTTCAATAGCATTGGTATCAGCCCTTCCTTGTATGGTTTGTGAAATTCCACTGGAAATTCATTTGGTTCAAGGTTTTTTTTTTTTTTTTTTTGGGTAGGTAGCTTTCCTATGATGGAGTCGATTTCCTGGGTTGTTATTGGTCTACTTAGTGTCTGTGTTCATTCCTTGTGTTGACATGAGTTACCCGGATGCAGCAAATTATTGGTTTATGGTTTTTTATTTAACTTGCTGCCCTGTGTCTTTTCAGTGATGCCTTTTGTCCATTCACATTCAGGCTGGTTATTGAAATGTGCT
>NW_007036648.1:0-654 GCF_000164805.1 Carlito syrichta | reverse complement strand
TGATTTATTGTAGAGATGAGGTCTCGCTGCTCAGGCAGGTCTCGAACCCCCGGGCTCAGGCAATCCACTCACCTCAGCCTCCCAAAGGTGCGGGATTACAGGCTGAGCCACCGAGCCCGGCTAACTATTTTTAACATAAGCTCAAAGTTCAAATTTGGGGAGCAAATTAGGGGTCAAGGTTTTTCAGGTTATTTTTTGAAAACATGTAATTAAACTTTAACTTCCTATTTTGCATAAGGTAAAAACAAAATTTAACCATGTTAAGCAAATAAACAGAAATTCCTTGTTTATTTTAAAAAAAGAAAAAAAAAAAAAAACACCTCTGACTGGGCATGGTGGTTGCACACCTGTAATCCCAGCACTTTGGGAGACTGAGGCAGGAAGACTGCTTGAGACCAGGCTAGGCAACATAGTGAGACCTTGTCTTTAATTAAAAAAAGAAGAAGAAGAAGAAGAAAGAAAAGAAAAAAACCAAAAGCCTCTGAACTCCTATTCCTTGCCTCTCACCAGTAATTAAAAAAAAATAAAGAAAACGCAAGCTGTGCCACCAAGAATGAATAACCAGATGGCCACCCAGCAACCGCATCCTATGACTTCTCAAATACTGCAGATGATGAGAACTTCAACACAGCACATGCCCCACACACGCATGTT
>NW_007036647.1:0-675 GCF_000164805.1 Carlito syrichta | reverse complement strand
TAGATAGTTAAAAAGCTAGTTAAGTCATTTGGCTAGAGAGCTGGCTAGCTAGTTATTTCAGCTAGTTAAATCAGCAGGCTAGCTAGGTAGCTAGCTAGTACAGTCATCTAATTATGTTAGCTAGCCTGTTAGTTAAGTAAGCTAGATAAGTCAGCTAGCTTGCTAGATAGCTGGCTAGGTATCTAGCTAGTTATTTTAGCTAGTAAAGTCAGCAGGGTAGCTAGTTAAGCCAGCTGGCTAGCCGGACGTCTATCTAGTTAAGTTAGCAAGTTAAGTCAGCTGGTTATCAGACTGGCTAGCTAGGTTGTTGTCAAGTCAAGCCGACTGATTAGTCTGGTCAGGTAGATGGCCAGCTAGTTAAACGGGCTGGCTTGCTGGTTGAGCAGCAGTGTGGCTGGCTAGTTAAGCTGGCTGGCTATCTGACTGTCCAGGCATCCGGCTGGCTATTTAAGCTGGCTGGCTAGCCAGCTGGCCAGCCCTTTAGCTAGCTGGCTGCCTAGCCAGGTAGCCAGACAGGTAGCTAGCTAGTTAAACCAGGTGGCTAGTCATCTAGCTCACCAAGTAGCTAGCTAATTAAGTCAGCTGACTAGCCAGCTAGCCAGCCAACTTGTTAAGTCAGCTAGCTAGCCAGCAAGCTAGTTGTCAGCTAACTAGTCTGCTAGCTAGTGAGCTAGC
>NW_007036646.1:0-763 GCF_000164805.1 Carlito syrichta | reverse complement strand
AAATCAAAATGAACATCATCATCGAAGTCGTTGAAATTTGTTATATTGTGCTGTGTCTTTCCAAACCGTTCTTGGATCATTTCTAGTCTTCATTCTTCAAGGTAGGCATTTATTAATGAGCAGAACAGAAAGCCAAGGTTAAGACTTTTTATCTCATGCCATTTTGCAGCCATGGCAAGGCTGGGTTGAGAGAGACTGAAGCTCATGGCACTCTTCTGCTTCCCACTCTTTCCCGAGTGCCTAATGCCTAATGGTAGCATTAACTCACTGGTGTCACTTAGAGCACGGAAGGATGATTTGCTTTTCTCAGCATGCCTCGTGCTTCATTAGATGCCTTCTTGGTCTTGTAATAACAAAGTACCGTCCCAAATGTTTGACTTTCCAGGAGTGGCAGGTGCCAGGAGAACAGATCAGGATCTCCAGGCTCAGCTTCTGATGGACGTAGCTCGACGTAGCTTTGGCTTAGGCCAGCTCGTTCATGACAACAAATGGTGTTAGTACTGAGGTGTGTTTTCACCCTGTCACCTGTTAACAGTTCCCTATTAATTCATCTCTTTCTTTTTCCTTTATCAACTAAAATATAATGCTCTGGGAAACTTTATCTCCCTTCACTAGGCAAAGGCATGAGGTAATCAACCAGGTTAGGTCATAAACACCCACCATGACTGAACTTCTGTACCAGATGTAATGTCATTAGTAATCACTGGGAAACTCTGGTTCAGTTCTCTAATCTATCTGCACTTAAGTATCCCCTTGTAAGATT
>NW_007036645.1:0-985 GCF_000164805.1 Carlito syrichta | reverse complement strand
TAATCTCACTGGTGCATGCTGCAACACATGAGTCTGAGTCTCGCGGTTTCTTCTCAATTGGACTTCGGCTCTGCAGAGCGCCTCTGTTGAACTAAGAGTTCTCTCATGGGACACGCTTTGCCCATGTGCAGCTCTGCGCTGCCACCCAGGGCGCGATGGGAACCCCACAGTGGAGCAAGAAGGCATTACTTGGTGAATTCCCTGGGTGCATTCTGAAATGTTTCTCCCTTTCAAATTTTTGTGTGGGAGGATACACAATTGCTCTGCCAAACGCATTGACGGAAAAGAGCTGACTGCCTTGGTGGTGCTTGTTTTGAATGTCCGTCTCCCTTCTCCCTTGGTGTGAGAAGTGTGCTGCACTGTGAGGTTCGGGCACTGAGTGTGCGTGCTGTCATTCCTCCTTCCCACTTGTTCCCTTTCGTGTATCTTAGGCTCTACAGGGTGACTGCTTTGGCGTGCGGCTTGTCAACCTCTCCCTTTCGGGAATGATCATCTCCCCTGTGCCACAATGAGGGATCTGAGACATTCACAGTCACTTGTGGGAAGGCATTATGTGTGACCCGGGGGAATTCTAAATTCCTCTTTCTTTACACCTTCTCCTGTCAGGGAAAGCAATGAGACTGTGGATTGCTGGTCGGAGTGGCCTTTCTTAGGCCTGGGGGGCAAGGGCACCTTCCTGGCTTAAGTCTGTGCCCAATGTGTGCTGCAGTGTCACCTCTTTGCTGTGACTATTATTCTTCATTGCCGCCTGCTGTAATACCTCATTCTCACTCTTTCCCCTTGATTTGTGTTCCTTTCCATAGAGGGCCTTTGCGTACGAGCGTGAAACCTCCGTGTTTCACGGAGAGAAATCTGCAAGACATAGTGCCGCAATGAGTGACACAAGTGCTCCACAGTCACGAGCAGGAGAGCATTATGTGTGGATGGGGAGAATTCTAAGTTGTTTTTCCCTATGGCGTTTAAACCTAATAAGGACTACGAAGGG
>NW_007036644.1:0-768 GCF_000164805.1 Carlito syrichta | reverse complement strand
TTTTCAATCGCCTGGAATACTCAGTAGGATTGGTATCAGCTCCTCCTTAAATGTCTTGTAGAATCTGCTGGAAAGCCATCTGGTCCAGGGCTTTTTTTTGTAGGAAGTTTTCTTATTATGTAGTCGATTTCCTTGATTGTTATTGGTTTATTTAGGATCTCAATTTCTTCTTCTTCCAACTTAGGTAGGTTGTGTGATGTGAGAAAGTCCTCCATTTACTTAAGGTTTTCAAGTTTGTTTCCATACATGTTTACATAGTAGTCTCTAATGATCTTTTGTATTTCTTCAGGGTCAGATGAGACTTCATCTTTTGTGTTTCTCATTGTGCTTATTTGGTTTTTTTTCTCGTTTTTCCTTGGTCAGTCTAGCTAGGGGACCATCGATCTTGTTTATTCTTTTGAAGAACCAGCTTTTTGTTTCATTGATTTTTTCTATTATCTTTTTGTCTTCTACGTTCTGGATTTGGGCTTTTATTTTGGTGATATGGATTCTTTTGCTGAAATGAGGGTTTTTGTGGTCTTGCTTTTCCAGCTTCTTTAGGTGACTTGTTAGGTTGTTAATTTCTGTTCCTTTCATTTTCCTCATGTGTTTTTGTAGGGATATAAATTCCCCTCTTATTACAACTTTTAAGGCATCCCAGAGATTTTGGTAATATGTTTCTTCATTTTCATTTGTTTCCAGGTATCTTTTGATCTCTGTTTTAATTTCATCATTGACCCAGGAGTTGTTTAGCATCATGCTGTTTAGTGTCCATGTCTTTGTGGGTTT
>NW_007036643.1:0-686 GCF_000164805.1 Carlito syrichta | reverse complement strand
TCATTCATAAAACTGGAAGGTCACATTCATTTCAAGAGTGCATCAACTGGAATGCTATTTGAGCTTGTGGTTAGAACATTCATTCATTTATTCAACATGTACTTTTTGAAACCCTTTCATGTACCAGACATTGTACTAGGTGCTGGAGATTGTTAATAAGCAGAGTCAAGCATGATTCTTGCTGGTTAACATTTAACAACTGATTTTTCAGAAATAAAGCCTTTGAGTTTTAGTATTTGCCAATTTCTATGGTGCAAATACTCCTACCACAACCAGTTTCAAGCTATCAGCGTTCTACAGTGTAAGAAGATATGGGCACATTCAGCAATTGTGAGCCAGTGTAGGCTGGCTCCTAAACAATGCTGGTCTTTGCTGGCCAAGAGTTTATGGTCAAGTTGGGAAGATATATATTACAAATATTACCCTTAATAAAACTGTGATAGGACTGTAAAAAAGGGGAATGTCATTATGATAGAATGTAATAAAGTAATATAAATTAGATTGTGAAATAATTGGAAGTGTTCCCTGGGAAAACCGGTATTTAAGCAGAGAGCTGAAGATGCAAAAGAAGATTACTAAAGGAAGGAGAGAGCATTTCACGTAGAATTTAGAGCTCATGCAAAGGTTCATGGTGGGAGGGAACTAAGTATATTTGAAGAAAATAAAATAAGACTGTGGCTGAAAAG
>NW_007036642.1:0-627 GCF_000164805.1 Carlito syrichta | reverse complement strand
AACACTTGCCATTGGATTAGCGTCCATCTGGAGAATCTATTATTCAAGAAAGGCCATGCTGAAAGTCTCAAATGTGTTATATCTGCAAAGATCCTTTCTTCAAATACAGTCACATTCAAAAGTTTCAGGTGTTAGGATGTAGATGTTTGTTATGGGGTCACCATTCAACCCACTCCAGGGCCTAGCACCTGGGGCTTGGAGCTCTTGCTCCAAGTTTCAGCTCCAAACTGTAGTCTTTACACACCACCTGTGCTGAACAGAGGCTGGGGTTTCTTGAGGAGAGGGCAGGGAGGGAACACCCTGCAGCTCCTTAGTTTTTGTGTCTTGACATGAGACAGTCTGACTGAGGCCTTCTGGGCTCTGATCCATCCCAAACCTGAGCTCCAGGGGCTGGAATTCCCTTCCTTTCTGCCACTTAGTGAAGATGGTACATGATTTTACTGCCTACCTCTTAAATCAGCATCTCCTCTAAGGTTTTCAAAGATTCTGGTCATTTTATTTAATAATTTTTAATTTTTCTTAGATATTTTATTTTATTTTTATTTATTTATTTAAGAGAAATGAGGTCTCGCCAAGTTGACTAAGCTGGTCTTGAACCTGTGGGCTCAGGCAATCTTCTCACCTCTG
>NW_007036641.1:0-653 GCF_000164805.1 Carlito syrichta | reverse complement strand
CAGCCTTCCAAGGAGCCGGAATTACAGGCACACGCTACCACGCCCGGGCTGATTTTTGATTTATGTAGAGATGAGGTCTCGCTGCCCAGGCGGGTCTCGAACCTGAGGGCTCAGGCAATCCACTCACCTCAGCCTCCCAAAGGCGCGGGATTACAGGCTGAGCCACTGAGCCCGGCTTCTTTTTTCTTTTTTGAGTTGGAGTCTCACTCCGTTGCCCAGGCTGGAGTGCAGTGGCACACTCACGGCCACCCCAGCGTCCACCTGCTGGGTGCCAGCGATCCTTCAGCCTCAGCCTTCCAAGTATCTGGAACTACAGGTGCGCACTACCATGCCTGGCTAATTATTTTATTTTATTTTATTGTAGAGACAAGGCCTCTCCAAGTTGCCTGGGCTGGTCTCAAACCCGTGAGCTCAGGCAATCCACTCACCTCATGGTTCCAGCTACTTGGGAGACTAAGGCGGGGAAGTGCTTGAGTCCAGGAGTTTGAGTCCAGCCTGGGCAACATAGCGAGACTCTGTTTCTAAAAGTAAATGGCATACAGGTGCTGAGATTACAGGCTGAGCTGCCGAGCCCTGCCTAAGAGCACCTTTCTAAGAGCACCTTTCTAAGAGCAATCTGTTTTTCTTTTCTTTTCTTTTTTTTTTTTGAGTTG
>NW_007036640.1:0-896 GCF_000164805.1 Carlito syrichta | reverse complement strand
GAAATTTTGCAAAACCTAATGGTTGGTCCCATAGTCTTGATAAGCAAAGGTCTTTGTTACTAGGATATTTTATTCCACCATTTTAATAACAGTCTTTAGTTTGCTTGAAATCTTTTAGTTTCTTGCTGGGGCCTAGTTGGTTATCATAAGTATTTTATTTACCATGAACTCTCATAAGATTCATTGGCTATAAAAAATTAGAGTAATAACTTCAAAAAATTTTGATCATTTGGAACATCTACCTACTTTTTTGTCTTTTTGTCTTTTTTTCCCTTCCATCATCAATATTTTCTTGGATTCAGAAGGACAGGGAACATTGGTTCATTTTGTTTACTACCAATACCTCAGAGCCTAGAGTAACTAATGCTTGGCCTACAAAAGACTTTTCAAAATGCTGTTGAAGGAACAGAAAAAAGGACACATAGGCCTGTCCCTCGATCATCCCTCCACACTCCTGAAGTTGTACTTCATTTCTGAGGACATATCAGGAACCGAAACAGTTCTTCACATAGGCTAAACCTCAGATGTGAGCATTGTTTCTGTGTCTTCCAGCCTTGTTTCTCCAGGTAGGTTTCAAAGCCATCTATTTGTGAAGCAGCTCTGACAATATTGTACAGTTAAAATGTATGTGTTTAAAAACAAACCAGAAATATTCACGCAATACTGTTCTTTTAGGGGTGATGGGGTTGAGGATAAATCTTCTTTATTTCGCTAGACTTCTCTGTTGTTTGGAGTTTATTATTATTTTTTTAATAATCAATTTTTTTTATTATGATGTTGTGGGGTACAGTTAAGGGTTAGATATACAAATACGTTTCATTCAGGCACCCTATTGATTAGAGGTGCTTCCCCATCCCCAGACAGATATTTGCTCATTAATCCCATCTCCCTCCCCC
>NW_007036639.1:0-757 GCF_000164805.1 Carlito syrichta | reverse complement strand
TTCTCAAATTAGTGAAAAATTTGAGTGAAAATTCTTACCCCTTTTACTGTAAAGCATACAACTCTCATGCATTCCATCTGAACACCTGTTATTCATTTAAAAAATTTTTTAAAGTATTATTTTAAAGTATTTTTACACATACTTTTCTTTTTAATCATTCTCACTCTGTCACCCTGGCTGAAGTATAGTGGCACACTCATGGCCACCGCAGCCTTGACCTGCTGGGTTCAGGTGATCCTTCTGCCTCAGTTTTCCAAGTAGCTGGCATTACAGGCATGCACAACCACATCTGGCTAATCTATCTCTCTTTCTTTCTCTCTCTCTTTCTCTCTCTCTCTCTTTCTCTCTTTCTTTCTTTCATTTTTTGAGTTGGAGTCTCACTCTGTCGCCCAGACTGGAGTGCAGTGGCCGCTCCCAGCCACCGCAGCCTCGACCTGCTGGGCTCTGGCGATCCTTCTGCCTCAGCCTTCTGAGTAGCTGGAATTACAGGCGTGTGCTACCACGCCCAGTTAATTTTTTGATTTATTGTAGAGATGAGGTCTCGCCTGCCCAGGCGGGTCTCGAACCCGCGGACTCAGGCAATCCACTCACCTCAGCCTCCCAAAGGCGTGGAATTACAGACTGAGCCACCGAGCCTGGCTTTTTCTTGATTTATTTTAGAGACGAGGTCTCGCCAAGTTGTCTAGGCTGGTCTCGAACCCCTGGGCTCAGGCAATCCCCTTGCTTCTGCCTCCCAGAGTGTTGCCACCATACCCGG
>NW_007036638.1:0-782 GCF_000164805.1 Carlito syrichta | reverse complement strand
CTGCTTTGTTTTTTTTGCTGAGGATGTCTGCTATCTGGATGTTGTGTTTCCATATGAATCCTGTGTGTTTTCTAGTCTGAGAGAATGTTGTTGGTAATTTAATGGGTATGCATTGAAATTGTAGATTGCCTTAGGTAAGATGGACATCTTCACAATGTTGATCTTCCAATCCATGAGCATGGGATATTTTTCCACTTGTTCATGTCGGCTTTGATTTCTTTGAGCAGTGTTTTGTAATTTTCATTGTAAAGGTCTTTCACATCTCTGGTTAGGAAGATGCCAAGGTATTTCATTTTTTTTGTGGCTATTGTGAACGGAATTGTGTTTTTTATTTGGGTTTCTGTTTGTTTATTATTGGTGTAGAGAAATGCGATTGTCTTTTGTACATTTATTTTGTATCCTGAGACTTTGCGCCTATGTTGGGTGCATATATGTTTAGGATAGATATTTCTTGTTGATGGAATGAACCTTTTATCATTATGTAGTGGCCCTCTGTATCTTTTTTAATTTTTGATAGCTTAAGTGGTATTTTGTCTGAAATTAGGATCGTGACTCCTCCTTTCTTTTGTGTTCCATTCGCCTGAAAATTTGTTTCCCATCCTCTTACTTTGAGTCTGTGTATGTCCTTTCTAGTGAGATGGGTCTCTTGAAGGCAGTATATTGTTGCCTGGTGATATTTTATCCATTTTGTCATTCTATGTCTTTTCAGTGGTGCGTTTAGTCCATTCACATTCAGACTAATTATTGAAATGTGAGAGTTCATCCCTATCATGGAGTTCTTG
>NW_007036637.1:0-775 GCF_000164805.1 Carlito syrichta | reverse complement strand
TCAGAACTTGATTATTTTCCTGGTGTACTGTAACTTTTAGGCTTGTAGAGTTATACCTGTAAATAAATTTCACCACAGAAAAGCTAATAATGACATTGAATTCAACACTTAATGATGTAATAGTTTTAAAACTTCACTGATATTGGTTGGAAGTAAACCACAGTCCCTAAGCATTTTGCAGGCCTATATGTGATTCAAATGCTGGAGAGGATGCAAAGATGCATCCCCAAGGAGTATAAAGTTCAGTCGAGGGATGAGATAAAATGGAGGATGACTGAGCAGACACCATCTATAGGTGACATATGAATAATCAAGCAGGGGCTAGTTCCAGATTTATAGAAGGGAGAAGTCATGTGGTATATAGTGATTGTGGTCTGTTTAATGGATTAGGTGCAACTTGGTTTGGCCTTGAAATATAAGTACATTTAAACAGGTGATCAGAGGACAGCATTCTAAGAAGAGTGACCTGCATGAATAAAGATTGGTGTCAGGCAAGATGATAGGTTCAGGAGTGGTGAGAGATGAGTCTAGAAATATCAGAAGACTTGAGGGAGCAGGCACCATGATAAAAGTGAAAATTAAATTGTGATTAGATTGGAGAGAAATTTGGAAACCATTTTAAGGAAGTGAATTTTAGGATGGACCTGGTAGAGTAGGTGATAGTTAGGAGAAGGGAAACTGGAGGCATACTCCTGCCCCCACCCTACACAAAGAAGCACAAAACAAAATTAATATAACAAATATATATATATACAGTGATAGAATGTATATCAGG
>NW_007036636.1:0-503 GCF_000164805.1 Carlito syrichta | reverse complement strand
TTCTTTGAAAATATGGGAAGTAATGTGGGAAGTTATATTTGAAAGCATTAGAACATTTCAATGAGAATAAAAGCCTTCTTTAGTTATTTTCAGTAAACCGATTTGGATTTTCCCCCTGATTTCCATCCAGTGACGTCATTAGTGTTTAATTCACTCTGTGTCTTGCGATCATAGGATTACCTAAGCCATTTTCATAATTGTAACCTCTTTAGGTAATCAGCGGGCGCCAACATTCCCTTGAAGAGTGAAGGCTCATCATTCACTCAATCTTTGACTCAGCAAATAGTTTTGTGTAAAATAAAGCAGAGGATCCAAAGCAGAAGGATGGTCAGTGCCCTGCCCTTCAGCTTGCAACAGATGGGGAGCCCAACTCAAAAAACAAAACAAAGCAGAAAGAAAGAGGAAGAAAAGAGAGAGGGAGGAAAAAAGAGCCTAGGGCCTGATGGCTTCACAGCTGAATTTGTCCAAGCAGGTGAAAAGCAAATATAAGTTTCATTTAAACT
>NW_007036635.1:0-757 GCF_000164805.1 Carlito syrichta | reverse complement strand
TGGTTAGCTAGGTAATTGGTAGTTAATTTCCAGCTGGCAAGCCCGGTGGGCTACTTATGTAGCTAGCTATTTAAGTCAACTGGCTAACCATCTGGCTACCTAGGTAGCTAGGCAGTAGGACATCTTGGTAGCCAGCTGGCAAGCTAGTTAAATCACCTAAATAAGTAAACTGGCTAGGCAGCTGGCTAGTTAGTTAGCTAGATAATTATGTCAACTGTCTAGACTGTTGGCTATCTAGTTAAGTCACCTAGTTAAGTCAACTTGCTATACAGCTGGCTAGCTAGGTAGTTTGCTGCTTAAGTCATCTGGATAGACAGTTAAGTCACTTTGTTAAGTCAGCTGGCTAGCCAGCTGGCTAGCTATGTAGCAAGCTAATTAATTCAGCTGATTAGCAAGCAGGCCAGCTAATTCAGTCAGCTAGTTGAGTAAGCTGGCTAACCAGCTGGTTAACTACGTAGCTAGCTAGTTAAGTCAGTTGGCTAGCAAGCTTGATAGCTAGTTAAGTCAGCTAGTTAAGTCTGCTGGTTAGTGAGTTATCTAGCTAGGTAGAGAGTTAGTTAATTCAGCCGGCCAGTCAGCTGGCTAGCTAGTTAAGTCAGCTAGTCAAATCAGCTAGCTAGCTATGTAGCCAGATAGTTAAGTCCACTAGTAAAATCAGCTGGCTAGCTAGGTAAGTCGGTTAGTTATGGCAGCAGACTATCCAGGTATCAGGATAGCTAGTTAATAAGGTGAGTTGGCTAGCAAGCTCGATAGCTAG
>NW_007036634.1:0-480 GCF_000164805.1 Carlito syrichta | reverse complement strand
TAATATGATTAATAATCTCCACGTATGCGTGAGAACATGTGGCATTCAGTTCTTTGTTTCTGTGATAGATCACTAAGTATGATGGTCTCCTCATGTCCTTTTAAACTTTTATTGGTTTGAAATCTATTTTCTGATATGAGAACAACTACTTCTGCTTTTTTTGTTTTGTTTTCCATTTTCCTGGAATATCATTTTCCAGTCCTTTACCTTAGTGGTGCAATCAGTCCATTCACATTCCAGTTAATTATTGATATGTGAGGACTTATCTCTGCCATAAGGCTCTTAAGATGCTCCTTTGCATCCTTTTTTATTTTTTATATTTTGTGAATGATCTTTCTGCTCTGTTACCTCTCTGCTTGCCTGTGCTTTCATGAGAGATGGAACTGTTCTTTCGTTTCTATGCTCAAAACTTTCTTAAACATCTCCTAAAGGTGCTGAAGGTCTGGAGGTGGTGTAGTCTTTTAGGGATTTGATGTCTGA
>NW_007036633.1:0-670 GCF_000164805.1 Carlito syrichta | reverse complement strand
AATCTGACATGCTTGTTTCCTGACTTTGCCTACATCTTTTAATTGACAAATTAGCCGTTTAGGCCAACGAGTGATACAGGGAAAAAACCAATAAGTTAACATCAATCTTCTCAGACCTGGAAATTACAATAGTGAATTCATATGAAATTTAAAACAATCATGAAGAGCCTAAAGAATCCTTATCAAAAGATACAAAGCAGGAACTACCACTTTCCGCATTTGAAACTTTAGTATAAGTTTACAATAATCAAAACAGCCTGGTATTGGTACTGGAAAAGGTCCATAGGGTAATGGGTCAGGACAGAGAGTGAAATCCTCAAATTCTCATCCTACTCATCTTTGAAAGAACCCCCAGGACCCGCTGGGGAATGGAGAACATATTCAGTACATGTTGCTGGGAAAAGTCTGACTACATGAACAAGATTCAAACAGGACCCCTAACTATCACCATACACATTAACTCTGAATGGATCAAAGACCTAAACGTAAAACACCAAATTATAATCATCACAGAAACACAGGAGACTCCTTTGTGAAAAGTGCAACCGGCAGCCACTCTCTTTTGAGGGATCTCTATTGATCTCTATTGAGATCTCTCAATACCCTAACTGACAAAGAGTGTTAGACAAGTGGGATCGTACCAAACGAATTAACTTCTGCGAAATACAAG
>NW_007036632.1:0-3319 GCF_000164805.1 Carlito syrichta | reverse complement strand
GAAAGAAATTTATTCTCCTGCAAATAATCTGCCCTCAGTCCCTTCCCCTCTGCCCCCTCACATGTGAAAGTCCCCCCAAGCTAGGCACTTTCCAGCCCATACACCCTCAATGGCTGACCCTGCTTTGTTGTGGGAGTTCCCGAGGCTCCCTGGCCGTGTTCATCCCGGCTCTCCTCTACGAGGTGAGAAATGTGCCCCAGGCAGGCCAAAACTCTGACTTGGCATAGAGAACCTTCTGGCAAGAAAGGCTGGTTACACATCCCTCACCTGGGGAAAGTTCATCCCCCCAGTCCCATTTTCTCTGGCTGTAAAGCCAGTCACCCTACAAACACACCACACGCAGTTGAGAATCTGTGCATGATTCTGATGTTTTTATAGACAGTCTAGCTCTGTGGCCCAGGCTGGGTCCCGGGGACACGACTGTCGTTCACTAGCAGCTTCAAAATCCTGGGTTATGATGATCCTCTCACCTCACCCTCTGGAGTGGCCAGGAAGATGGGCACCTCGACCCAAGACCTTCTGTTTGGATTTGTGCAGCAACGGTGTCTCCCTGTGTGACCCGGGCTGGCCTTGGGCTCCTGCTTTCCAGCCAACCTCCCGGTGTGGCCTCCCAGAGTGCTAGGATTCCAGGCTTGGGCAACCGTGCAAGGCCTTCTGGTTCTTTTTTGATGAACGATCGAGGATGGGCTCTGGGGCTCAACCTCATAATCCCATGCTGAAGCCAGCAGCCAGCCAGAGGTCACAGGTTGAGACCCACCCGGGCACCTTGGTGAGACCTCCTCTCTACCCTTCATCCCAAATGAGCCTGGTGCGGTGGCACGAGCCTGTCATTCCGACTCATTGGAAAGATGGGAAAAGCCTCACCAGAGCCCAGTGGGCCAGGGTTGCAGTAGCCAGAGCCAACTACAACCCTCCAGCCTGGGCAATGGAGTCAGACTTCAACTAAAAGAAAAAAAGGAAAAATAAGTAGAGCATCCATTTGTGTATGGAGTTGAAATTATCATGAACAGACAGAAATCATTTGGGAAGGAGGTCCCAGCCTTGGGCATAAAGTTCCCAAAAGACAATGGATCAGCAGACAACTGAGTTTGACTTTGAGAGATTGAAGCAAGGTACTACTGGGGTCCGAGTGTTCGAGAACAGCCAGGGTCATGTAACGAGACCTCATTGCTCCCTGGAATGCAAACACTGGAGTCACAAGTTGTGGCACCCTCAGTCCCTGCTACATGGGATGCAGTGGCCTTCATCCCGGGGTGATCCTTTGCATCACCCCTGCTGACAGAATGTGTGAGTCCAGGCCAGGCACCATAGCTCACGACCATCAGCCCCACACCCTGGGAAGCAGAGGTGGGAGCCTGCCTGAGCCCAAGGGTCAGAGATCAGCCCAGGCAACATGGTCAGACCTCATCTCGGCGAGTGGTCCCCCAAAATGGAGTCAGACGTTTTGGAACCCCTAGATCCAGCTGCTCGGGGGCCAAAGAGGAAGGACAACCTGAGCCCAGTAGGTCAAGTCCCCTGGAGCCAAGTTTGAGTTGCCACACCCAAGTCTGACTGACGGACAATCCAGTGACAAAAAAGACGCCTCCCACGTGCGTCATGTCGTGTGTCCATAGTTCCCCAGGGAAAGGTACACTTGGGCGGGTGACAATGGAGAGATTTGGAGAGGAAGAAGCCCTCCCCCAACCCGTAGGTGACAGACAGGGCAACCAAAACCTGGGCTGGCCACTGTGCTGCTGGACCGCCTTGACTGCTCTTTGCTTGATGTCTGCCCTAGCTCGGGGTCATCTGTTCCATGAGCTCACACACATCTTGGTTGTGGGGCAGCAGTGTGGAGGGTGGAGACAGGCCTCCTGGGGAGCATGGCTGAAGGCATGAGACAGAACTGCACAGTGGCCACCTTTGAAACCTCCTGTGAATTACAGACCAGAAAGTGCCTTTTCCTCTCCCAGCCCTGAAGGTGACTCTTCATGCTGGATGGCAGGGTTGGTGGTGGTGGTGTTGATCAGTATTATTTGGAGTCGGAATCCCAACTGTCACCCAGGCCGGAGTGCAGGAGCATGGCCACCGTGGACTCCACCTGCCTGGCTAAGGAGATGCTCCTGCCTCAGCTCCCCGAGTGACTGGAATAACAGGCCTGCACCACCATGCTCGGCTAATCTTTTGATTTATTTTTGATGACCGAGACAAGTTCTCACCCCATGTCCCAGGATGGTGTTAAACCCACAGTCTCAAGTCCTCCACTCTTCTGGGCCTCCAAAGTGCCAGGATGCCAGGTTGAGCCCCTGAGCCTGGCCTGTGGTTGTGGTGCTGGTGGTTGGTATTATTATTCTGAGGCTGAGTCCCGCTCTGTGGCCCAGGTCAGAACGCAGGGGCCTGCTGTTGGTCACTGCAGCCTCCACTGTCTGGGCTATGGCAATACTCCTGTCATGGCCTACCAATTTACTAGAATGACAGTCGTGTGTCACCATGCTTGGTTCATTATTTTGGCTTCTTGTAGCGATGAGGTCTCGTCAAGGTGCCTGGGCTTTTCTCAAAATTGGGAACACAGGCAATCCTCTCACCTTTGCTTCCCAGTGCACCAGGATGACAAGTGTGAGCCACTGCACCTAGCCTCCACACCCCTTTCTTTCAGGGCCTCTCCATGATGCCTGCTACCTTCCAACGACCTGGGACCCCAGAGAGGGTGGCTGGAGTTGACAGTGAGCCCTCCTTCTGGGGAGTGCCTGGCACAGGGGCTTGTCTCAGCCAGGCCACCCACCCCTCCACCTGCCTTTTTCCCTAGGGTGGACACGCTCGCTTCTCCCAGGGTAGCCTTGGGGAAAGGGAAAGCATTACTCTCAAACATTTGGCACTCATGGTGGCTGAGACGGGAAGATGGCTGGAGCCCAGGCATTTGAGACCAGGCTGGACACCATAGCAAGCCCCTACTATGACCTCAAGCAAAACCCAGAAAATCTTGGGTGAGGGCAGGCCTTGGCAGGAGGGTCTCGTCTGGCCCAGAGTTCAAGACCAGGCAGGAAGACCAGGATGTCAACCAAATGGCAAGCCTGTGATTGCAGCATTTTGGGAGGCCCGGCCAAGAGGATGGACCGAGTTGGGCAGTTTGAGAGCAGCCTGGGCAACCTAGTGAAGAAAGAAAGAAAGAAAGAAAGAAAGAAAGAAAGAAAGAAAGAAAGAAAGAAAGAAAGAAAGAAAGAAAGAAAGAAAGAAAGAAAGAAAGAAAGAAAGAAAAAAGAAGGAAAGAAAGAAAGAAAAAAGAAGGAAAGAAAGAAAGAAATCCTTTATAGTGCAAACCTTCTGCCCTCAGTACTTCCCCTTT
>NW_007036631.1:0-803 GCF_000164805.1 Carlito syrichta | reverse complement strand
AGCACCAGTACAGGCTCCTACAAAGGATGCCTTCTTCTGAAGTCAGCTATGTGCCTCCTCCTGCTGCTTTATGGAGAATATATTTGAAAACAAGGGGTAACCTCTTGAAAAGGGATGTTCATTGTCTCTCTAGCTTGACTAATAGGTCATGGTTTCTTAGGAAAGGAGAGTTTTCTTAGCTTCCAACCTTGGCTTAAGCTGTATTTATAATAGCTTTACTTAAATATATATAAACCTAAAAGCATTGATAAACATCGTATGCTTATATTTCTTAAATGGCATAAAACCAAAGCAAATTAAAAATGAAAAATTTAAAAGTATGACAGGATAAAAACTCAAATTGACAATATAAATTCAATGTGATGAATGATGCTGTTTTGCTGTAACTAAATTAACAATCTCAAAGTAAATATGTAACTGTGAAGTTGCACAGATTACCTTGTGTATCTGACATAGCCTATGTTATCTGATGTCATGGGAAGGACCAACTATTCACCACTCTTCTCAAATAGAAATCTGCCTGGGGAAGTGGGGCATACCTCACAGTGAATATTTGTATACCTAACCCTGAAATGTACCCCAAAATTTTAAAATAAAAAAAATTTTAAAGTTAAAAAAGAACTTTTGTAAAACTCCTATTTGTACAAATTGTGAAGTTCTCCAGCGTTCACTTGGCATGAAGGAATTATTAGTATTTCCATGTCAGTGGTCTCTACTTCTTGCCATTAGCCCACAAAAATCATAAGTATACATCTTGGCAATGTAGTGATCATAAACCAAAATGCAACACAGACAAGAAATGA
>NW_007036630.1:0-766 GCF_000164805.1 Carlito syrichta | reverse complement strand
CTGACCAAGGGTATTCCCTGGGCCTATCTTTGGCTCATGGGAGGCCTGCCAAAAGCATGAGGTTCAGATCAATATGCGATCAAATGAGTATAAGTTATTCATTCAAAGATAATTTTGGTGAAAATCAGGAATTATATGATGCTTAAACCATAGGAAAAGAAGAAGACTAGAGAGAGAAAAGAAAGGAAGGAAGGAAGGAAGGAAGGAAGGAAGGAAGGAAGGAAGGAAGGAAAGAAGAAGGAAGGAAAGAAAGAAAGAAAGAAAGAAAGAAAGAAAGAAAGAAAGAAAGAAAGAAAGAAAGAAAAAAGAAAGAAAGAAAGAGAAATAACAAAAGTTGATCATGTTTATGTTGTCCTATGTAATCTGGAAAGAGTGAGCAAAACAAACATAGAAAAGTAAAAAAATAGAAATCAAAATTATTGCTCTACTCAACAAATTTCTGAGGATCATCAGCTCTAATTCAGACACTGAGCAGGCCACCGGCACTAAGAGAAAGGAAAAACGCTTAGCACAGTGTTGTTGCACTGAGTAGGGCACTGTATCTAGCAGCAGAGAAAAACACATGGCTCCTGTATCATTAAGCTGATCACTAGAATAGCAACAGAGAAAGACACATGACACTGAGGAGGCCATTAGGACAAGTGTCTGAGAAAGTCATGTGGTCCTGTCTCGTAGCATGGAGCAGTCTATTAGGACAAGTGTCAGAGAAAAAAATGTGCCCTTTCCTTGTGACACTGAGCAGGCAACTGGGACTAGCAACTGAGGA
>NW_007036629.1:0-892 GCF_000164805.1 Carlito syrichta | reverse complement strand
TGACTTAATCAGCTAGCCATCCAACTACCCAGCTGGTTTAACTAGATAGCCACCTAGCTATCCAGTCAGCTAGGCAGCTCACTAATGGGCTAGCCAGATGAACTTAGTTACCTAACTACCTAACTAACCAATTGTTAGCCAGCTGACTTAACTACCTGACTTAAACTTGCCAGGTGGCTAGCCAGCTGATGCAACTAGCAAGCTACCTATTTAGCCAGTTGACTAGCCACTTGAAATAACTAGCTGACTTAACCAGCTAGCCAGCTGACTAGCCAGCTGACTCAACTAGCTGACATAACTAGATAGCCAGCTGACTAGCCAGCTGACTTAACTATCATACATCACTACCTAGACCGGGGGCTAACCAGCTGACATATAGCTAGATACCTACGTATCTCGCTGGCTTGCCTGCTAATTTAATACCAAGCTTATTGGCTAACAGCTGGCTAGCGAACTGACTTAAATAGGTGAATTAAGTAGCTAGCCAGCTGGCTAGCCAGCTGACTTAACAAGCTAGCTACCCAGCAAAGCAGCTGGCTAGCCAGTTGACTTAACTAGCTGACTTAACTAGCTAGCTACACAGCTAGCTAGCTGACTTTACTAGCAGAAATAACTAACTAGCTAGCTAATAAAAAGCTAGGTGACAGCTTACTGACTTAACTAGCTAGCTAGCTGATAAAACTAGATGACTTAACTAGCTATCTTCCTAGATAGCAAGCTGCCTTAACTAGCTGAAATAACTAGCTAGTCAGCTGTCTAGCCATCTGAATTTACTAGCTTTTTAACTAGCTAGTGAGCTAGTTAGCCAACTGGCTTAACGAGGTGTCTTAAATAGGTAGCCAGCTGGTTAGCTAGCTTACTTCACTAGTTGATTAATTAGCTAGGTAGCTGG
>NW_007036628.1:0-1180 GCF_000164805.1 Carlito syrichta | reverse complement strand
AACTAGCTAGCAAACAAGCTATCTAGCTGTCTAGCTAGCTGACTTAACTAGCTAGCTAACTGGCTAGTTATTTGGCTAGCTAACTTATCTATCAAACTGACTAGCAACCTGACTAGTTAGCTGACTTAACTAGCTAGCTGAATAATTAGCTGACTTGCTGCCTGACTTATCTAGCTGGCTATCTAGCTGACATAACTAGCTGACTAGATAGTTGGCTGACTAGCTGGCTTAACTAGCTAGTTACCTGACTGGCTAGCTGGCTGGGCAGCCGGCTAGCTACCTAGGGGGCTGGCCAGCTGGCTAGCAAACCGGCTTAAATTGCCAGCCAGATGGCTGGACAGTCGGATATACAGCCAGCTTAACTAGCCAGCCACTCTGTTGGTCAGCCAGTGAGCCAGCCGGCTTAGCTAGCTGGCCACTTGCCTGAGCAGCCTGCTAACAAGCTGGCATTACTTGCCAGCCACCTAGCTAACCAGCCAGCTAACCAACTGGCTTAACTATCTGACTTAACTAGATAGTCATCTGGCTACCCAGCTGACTTATCATGCCAGCCACCTAGCTAGCCAAATGAATAATCAGCTCACTTAACTCACGGACTTAACTAGCTAGCCAGCAGGCTAGCCAACAGACTTAATTAGCTAGCTACCTCCCTAGACAGTTGGTTAGCCAACTGACTTAACTAGCTGACTTAACCAGCTAGTCAGCTGGCTAGCCAGCTGACTTAACACACTAGCCACCTAGCTAGCCAGATGATTAGCCACTTGGTTTAACTAGACGAATTAACCAACTAGCCAGTTGGCTAGCCAGATGACTCAACTAGTGGATTAACTCCTTAGCCAGCTGGCTAGCCAGCTGAATTAACTAGCTGACATCACTAGCTAGCCAGGTGGCTAGCAAGCTGACTTAACTAGCTAGCTACCTATGTTTCCGTCTGGCTTGACAGCTGACTTAACTACTTAACTACCTAACTAACCAGCTGGCTGGCGAGCTGACTTAACTAGGTGACTCAACTAGCTAGCCAGATGGCTAGCCAGCTGAATAAACTCACTAGCTAACCAACTGAATAAACTAGCTTACTTAAATAGCTATCCAACAGACTTAACTAGCTAGCTACCTAGATAACCAACTGATTTTACAAGTTGAAATAATTAGCTTGCTACCTAGGTAGCTATCTAGCTAG
>NW_007036627.1:0-758 GCF_000164805.1 Carlito syrichta | reverse complement strand
AAAACAAAAAATGCAATAAGACCTTACGATCAATGAAACTTTGAATGAAAATTAATTATACCCTCCAATCAAAAAACATAGAATGGATATTAAAAGAAACAAAAAAACCTGACTGTAGACCTCTGCCTACAAGACACTTATTTCATCTTAAAGGACACACATAGACTGAAAGTGAAGGAATGAGCAACCTGCTATGCAAATGGAAACCAAAGGAGGGGAAAGGGGTACATACTCACAGTTATAAGAAACTAAAGAAACATTAGGTCAAAACAATAAAAAGAGAAAAGTAAGGTTATGTAGTGATTAAAGAATCTATTCATTAAGAAAATAACAACGATATATAGTATACACCCAATACTAAAGCAATACAATATATAAAATAAACATTAAAGGATTTGAAGGGAGATACAGACTGTGACACAACAGCAGGATATTTAAATAATCTGTTTTCAAACAGAGACTGATTATACAGACAGAAAATTCATTATGCAATAAGGAAACACTGGACTTGAAATGGTTTTGACCAAATGAACCTAACAAACACATAGAGAGGATTCCATCTAATAGTAACAGAATACACAATCTTCTCAAGGGCATATATCAACTCATTTCTGACTACATTGATATTACAAAATTATTAACAGAAGGAATAATGGAAAAGTTAACAAATACGTGGAAATTAGTCAATGTGCTTTTAGAACAACTATTGGGTCAAATAAATTTGGGAGGCCAAGGTGACAGGATTGCCTGAGCCCATG
>NW_007036626.1:0-661 GCF_000164805.1 Carlito syrichta | reverse complement strand
TCAGCATTGTTCTTATAGGTCCACGAGTCCACAGAAGTATGATTACCTGCCTAGGTAAAATGGCAAGAATATACTTTAATTCCAAAGGTTTATAGATATAAATTTAGAAGTAGTATGAAGACTGCTTGCTACAAATATTCTTTACCAGATGCCTGTGCTTTTGGATCTTGGGCCGTGTAAATGATTGAGTGGTGGTTACGTAGCCATAAATTATTTGGTTTACCTCAAGCACCAAGTTTACACAAACTTACCAGTACGTGGTGAAATCTTGTTGGGTGATATTTTCTGCTTTTTCCAAGAGATTTTAATTCCTTGGTTTTCTCTTGTCCTCTGAGCTTTGGCTTCACATGAATTTCCCCAAATGCCAGCAGGGCATTTTTGCGTAATGTTCTGGCTCCTCTGATTGCTGCCGGTTTTATTGCGACTTTAATGAAGGAGCCAAGTCTTCTCTTCCCTGTCCTTGTGTGTGTGTGTGTGTGTGTGTGTGTGTGTGTGTGTGTGTGTGTGTGTGTGTGTGTGCTTGAAACTAGAAGTTATGCAGGAAAGTAATGCAAGTGGATCAGATGCTCTGATTCTGGATTAGCCCCTATGTTGGAGTTTTTTTTTTTGTCTCCGGTTTTAGGAATGTGAGATGTGCTGTGATTCCAAGGATTCCAGGATG
>NW_007036625.1:0-756 GCF_000164805.1 Carlito syrichta | reverse complement strand
TCCTAGAAGTTGCTTTATAAATGTTGGTGCGCCTATGTTGGGTGCATATATGTTTAGGATATATATTTCTTGTTGATGGAGTGAACCTATAATCATTATGTCGTGGCCCTCTGTATCTTTTTTAATTTTTGATAGCTTAAATGGTATTCTGTCTGAAATTAGGATCGTGACTCCTCCTTTCTTTTGTGTTCCATTCGCCTGAAAATTTGTTTCCCATCCTCTTACTTTGAGTCTGTGTATGTCCTTTCTAGTGAGATGGGTCTCTTGAAGGCAGTATATTGTTGCCTGGTGATATTTTATCCATTTTGTCATTCTATGTCTTTTCAGTGGTGCGTTTAGTCCATTCACATTCAGACTAATTATTGAAATGTGAGAGTTCATCCCTATCATGGAGTTCTTATTGAGTTATTGTTCTTCCACTTGGTTTTTTCTTTTTTCTTTTTCTTTTTTTTTTTTTTTTTTGTCTTTCTTTTGCTTTTGGGGTTGGTTTGTGTATATTTTATTCTTTTCCCTGTACTCTTGTGAAGAACGTTGTTCTTTTTTCCTTTTCTTCTGTGTTTAGTACTTTCTTAACTGTTTCATGTAGAGATGGTTTTGTGGCTGCATAAGTTCTTAGGGATTGGATATCTGGGAAAGATTTTAATTCTCCCTCACTGATGAAGCTTAGCTTGGCTGGGTAGGTTATTCTTGGTTGAAATTGTTTATCCTTTAGGACTTTGAAGATAAGACTCCAAGCTCTCCTAGCCTGCAGGGTTT
>NW_007036624.1:0-833 GCF_000164805.1 Carlito syrichta | reverse complement strand
CCATAAATTAGATAAGAATACATTTCTTTTTTTGAGTCGGAGTCTCAGTCAGTCGTACAGGCCACCCCAGTGTTGACCTCTAGGCTCCAGCAATCCATCCACTCAGTCTTCCAAGTAGCCGAAACTACAGGCACTACTATTCCCAATAATTTTTTATTTATTGTAGAACGAGGTCTCACCAAGTTGCCCGGTTTAGTCTCGAACCTGCAGGCTCATATAATGCACTTGCCACTTGCCTTGGCCTCCCAATGTGCTGGGATTACAGGCTAAGCTACCAAGCCTGCCCAATAAGAATATATTTCTAGGCAGAATTTTGGCACCAGCTCCTGTTACATCTTACAGCATATCCCAAAAATGGAACTTTCTCAGGATCCTTTATGATCTTTTCTTTGAGCTCCCCACTTGACTCATGGAGGGAAATATTACAAGAGCACACAGATGGTCTGTATCCATTGCAGTGGAAGGTTAGCTTCTTGCTCAGCCTTCATGGAACCACAGAAGAGTTCCGTTTTTGATTTGCATGATTATGTGTATTTTGTCAAACATGTTTTCAGTTCTGTTAAACTACTTTTGGCTAGAAGAAATGACTTTTTTTTTTCTTGGAGCTCTTTTTGTTGCTGGCTCCAGCTTGTAGGTTTCTTCACCACTCTGTCTAGGATACATGGGAAGCAGAAAGAAAAGCTTTGGAATTCTCTGCTGTGTCATTTCTTAAGTCCTGAGGTTCACATTTTTCTATTTTGTAGAGTCTTTGTATGTTTGTTCATCTTTTTTGTTCTTGCAAGGATTTTTATTTGTAAGAAAGAAGATCTGGGAGGAAAGGACCTACTCCATCT
>NW_007036623.1:0-818 GCF_000164805.1 Carlito syrichta | reverse complement strand
GGAGTAACATCTCATGCTCATGGATTGAAATCATCAACATTATTAAAATGACCATATCATCCAAAGTAACCTACCAATTCAACACAATCCCCTATCAAACTACCGACATCATTTTTCACAGAATTAGGAAAAACACTTCTCTAGTTAGAAGTTGTTGGGATATTTCTTTTTTGTCTGTGTGGCTGTTGTGAATGGGATTGTGTTTTTATTTGGTTTTTTGCCTGTTTGTCATTTGTGTATAAGAATGCAACTGTCTTTTGCACATTTATTTTATAGCCTGAGACTTTGCCAAAGTCTTTTATCAGTGCAAGGAGATTTTTTGACAGATTATCTTGGATTTTCGAGGTATAGGATTATATCATCAGCAAAGAGGGATAACTTGACTTCTTTTCCTATTTGGATATCCCTGATTTCCTTTTTTTGTCTGATTACTCCAGCTAAGATGTTCATTCTATCAAAGACAATCTACAGATTCAATGTTATACCCATTAAATTATCAACATCATTCTTCTCAGGCCTGGAAACAATAAAGAAATTCATATGGAAACATAAATGACCATGAATAATCCTTAGCAAAGGACACAAAGCAGGAGGTATCACATTTCCAGACTTTAAACTTTATTATAAGCTACAATAATCAACACAACCTGGTATTGGTACAAAAACAGGCATATAGACCAGTGGAACAGGATAGGGATTCCAGAAGCAAAATCTCAATTTCTCAACCAACTCAACTTTGACAAAAGTCTCCAACAGCAACCACTGGGGAGAGGAGAACCTATTCAGGAAATGACGCTTAGAAAACTGGCTGACCATGA
>NW_007036622.1:0-778 GCF_000164805.1 Carlito syrichta | reverse complement strand
AATTTAAACAAATTTATTCACCAGAGTACTACAAGCAACAGCCTAAAACTCAAAGGACTTGGCGGTGCTTCACATCCCTCTAAAGGAGCCTGTTCTATAACCGATAACCCCCGATTAACCTTACCACCCTTTGCTAATTCAGTCTATATACCGCTATCTTCAGCAAACCCTAAAAAGGCCCTAAAGTAAGCACAAGTATAAACGTAAAAACGTTAGGTCAAGGTGTAACCTATGAGGTGGAAAGCAGTGGGCTACATTCTCTACTTTAGAGCATTACGAATATTATTATGAAAACAAGAATTAAAGGAGGATTTAGCTGTAAACCAAGAATAGAGAGCTTGATTGAAAAAAGGTCATGAAGCACGCACACACCGCCCATCACCCTCCTCAAATACAACCCATACAACGGCTACATAAAAATAAATCATAATGCATGAGATGAGATAAGTCGTAACAAGGTAAGCATACTGGAAAGTGTGCTTGGAATAGACAAAGTGTAGTTTAAACTAAAAGTACCCAGCTTACACCCAGATTTCACAAATGACCACTTTGAACTTAACCCTAGCCCAAGCTAAATTAATTAAATTATATCAAACCTTGTAAACCAAAATATTTACTTAACCTAAAAAGTATAGGAGATAGAAATTTATGTAGGCGCTGTAGATAAAGTACCGTAAGGGAAAGATGAAAGACACCTTAAAGTACAAAAAAGCAAAGATACTCACTTTTACCTTTTGCATAATGAATTAGCTAGAACAATTCACAAAGAGAACTATAG
>NW_007036621.1:0-660 GCF_000164805.1 Carlito syrichta | reverse complement strand
TAATATAGTCTTGCTACTAAGGCATGAATTATCTGGGGTCCATGAATAGCCTGGGTGTTCCATGATGTGTCTCCACTTTGGTGTATTGGAATTCACGTGTCTCCCAGACCTGGGAAGCTCTTGGAATTGTTGAGCTTACAACTCCTCGGAAGTACTTTGCCTAGCCTGCTGAAATTCACACTACACATGCACAGATAATTATTTTATAACAGATTCAAATTAATCCTTATACAGATTTCTGGAGCCATTTCTCAGAATAGCTCCCTCCTCTTCCATATTTTTGTCTACTCAAATCGGTTTTAATCAACCGTTCAATACCAAAATGCTCACTTGATTCTTTCTTCTCATCTCACTGTCCAGAATGTACTCCCAGAAATCGTGTATCATAAGAGACTTTATTTGGTTCCATTTTATTCTGGAATCATAGTTTTATGCTACATGTAGCCTGATGTCTGAAAATTGCTTTTTTATATATAGTGACCAGTTTTACAGGTTTTGTTTTGTTTTGTTTTCATACAAGGGCAATAACATGACCAGGAGTAGAAATTATAATTCAATGATTTATAGTCACATCTTTATCATTTTCTTCCCTCCAGTCTTTAATTAAAATAATTGCATAATTATTTTAAATTATTGAGGTAAAACTAGGTTGAGTTTAAA
>NW_007036620.1:0-655 GCF_000164805.1 Carlito syrichta | reverse complement strand
TAGTTAGCTAGCTGACATAGTTTGATAACGAGAGAGCTAGCTGGCTTAACAAGTTGGTTAATGAGTTAGATAACTGTTTTAACTAGTCGTATACGAGTTAACTAGCTGACTTAACTAGTTGGTTAATGAGTTAGCTATGTGATATAACTTGTTACCTGATGAGTCGACTGACCAGTTTTCAGGTTTAACACATTGGCTCACTAATCGGCCGACTTGTTAGCTGGCTTAACAAGTTTACCCCCTAGTCAGCTGACAAGTTAGCTGGGTTAACTAGTTGATTGACTTGTTGGTCCACTAGTTAGCTCATTTAACTATTTGACTGGCTAGTTTGTGGACCTAACTCCTCGGCCGACTGATTGGCTGAATAGTTACCTTACCTAACAAGTCAATCGAATAGTTAGCTGACCCACCTTGTTGGCTGACAAGTTGGCCGACTAGTCAGGTGATTGGTTAGCTGACTTATGTAGTTGGAGGGCTAGTTTGCTGACCTTTTAGCTGACTTAACTACTCGGCAGGCGAGTGAGGCGACAGGTGAACTTAATTATTCGGCTGTCAAGTGAGCCGACTGATCAGCTGATTTAAATAGTCGGCCAGCCAGTGAGCTGACCGGTCAGCTGACTTAACTAGTCGGCCGGCAAGTGAACCAACAGGTGAG
>NW_007036619.1:0-582 GCF_000164805.1 Carlito syrichta | reverse complement strand
AACTGTGAGACATTGGTACACCAAAGTTATGAAAACTTTCTCGAGTTTTTGCACAGCGCTGCTGCCAATGTAAGCACACAGGTGGCGAGTTCGTGAACTTAATTTGTCAGCCCTCGTGTACCAATCAGAGGATCTTTAACATTAAAGTTGGAGAAGATCACAAAGATGCTGTAGAAGCTCTAGAAGTTAGATAGGACAGTGGTCCGAAAAATAAACTCCAGGGTTTTAAAAATGTAAGAGAGGCTAGGAGGGTCCAGCAAAAAAAATTAGGAAGATAGCCGGGCTCGGTGGCTCAGCCTGTAATCCCACGCCTTGGGAGGCTGAGGTGAGTGGATTGCCTGAGTCCGCGGGTTCGAGACCCGCCTGGGCAACTTGGCAAGACCTCATCTCTACAATAAATCAAAAAAAATCAGCCGGGCGTGGTAGCGAGTGCCTGGAATTCCGGCTACTTGCAAGGCTGAGGCGGAAGGATCGCCGGGGCCCAGCAGGTGGAGGCTGTGGTGGCCGGGAGCGGCCACTGCACTCCAGTCTGGGTGACAGAGTGAGACTCCAAGTCAAAAAAAAAAAAAAAGGAAAGAAATT
>NW_007036618.1:0-569 GCF_000164805.1 Carlito syrichta | reverse complement strand
GTTGGCAAATACTTTTCCCAGCCTGTAGGCTGTTTACCTGCTCTCTTGATGGTTTCTTGGCTTTGCAGAAGCTTGTCAGTTTATAAGGTCTCACTAGTGTACATTCTCTCTTATGACCTTGGGTTTTGGGTTACATTCAGGAATTGGATGCCAGTTCTGAATTGCAGGTGGGCACCTTACAAGACCCATGGGTCAACCCCAGCATGATCCCAAGTGTGGACAAACAACAAACCCCTGAGAGCCAGGATCCGGAAGGAACACCAATGAAAACAACGGGGTCCCTAGTTGAACCTATGGAAGATTCAGGTGCACAGGATGCATCCGACCACACACGTTCCAACTTCCTCAACACGGCGCAGCCAGAGGGTGGGATTTCAACCTCTGCCGACAGAGAGTACTGGGGCTTGCAGACGTCCATGAGGGTCACCACCTTACAAGACCCATGGGTCAACCCCAGCGTGATCCCAAGGGCGGATGAACAACAAAGCCCTGAGAACCAAGACCCCGAAGTACCACCGATGAAAACCACGGGGCCCCTTCTTGAGCCTACTGAACATCCACTCGACCAC
>NW_007036617.1:0-861 GCF_000164805.1 Carlito syrichta | reverse complement strand
CCTTCCCCGTCCAGCAATACATCAGGAGGCACAGCAGAGTGGTGGTATCACTACCCCCTCCTCCAAGAAACACAGGGTAGCCCGACCTAGAGGAGCCCCTTCTGAACCACAGGCAGCACCAGCAGGGACCGGTGGGAGCCTCGGCAGTGCCAGATAAACCAAGGAGACCAAAGTGAGAGCGCAAAGACTTTGAAGCTACATTGGAACCACAGCCAACAAGAGTAGACGGTGTGCTGAGCCTAAACAAGGTGACTGACTGCAAAAACTGAAAGATTTATATAAAACCCAGAGTTTCCTAGCAGACAAATTGTCCAGAATACAATTTACGGGGGGGAGGGGGATGGGATTAACAGTAACAAATATCTGTCGGGGGATGGGAAAACACTTCTTATCTACAGGGTGCCTGAATGAAACGTCATTGTACACCTACCCTTAACTGTACCCCACAAAACCATAATAAAAACTACTGATTAATGAAAAAAAAAAAAAAAAAAAAAGAATTATAAAAAAAAAAAAAAAAAATCATCTGTCATTTCAAGAACAAGAAAATCGCAACTTGAGTGAGAAGAAACAATTAACATCAACCCTGTGATGAATCAGATGTTGGAATTATCTGACAAGGATTTTAAAGTTGGTATCATAAAAATGCTTCAACAATCAATTATCCTCTTACAAGGAATCAAAAATAGCAAATCTCAGGCATAAAAATATAAATTATAAAAATAATCAAATGGAAATTATTGAACTGAAAAGTGTAATAACAAATAAATGTAATAACATTTAACGTAATAAAAAATAAAAATTTTGCCGAATGTGTTCCATAGTAGTATGGAGACTGTAGAGGACAGAATCAGGTAAATG
>NW_007036616.1:0-526 GCF_000164805.1 Carlito syrichta | reverse complement strand
TCAGTGACCAACCAGGGTGATGTGGCCTAACCTCATCTCAGTGAGAGGTCCACAAAATTGAATAAAACGAGATGGCCTCTGAAGTCCCAGCTGCTTGGGGCACATGGCAGGAGGACCATCTGAGCCCTGCTGGTTGAGGCCCAGGAAGCCCCAGTCATGCCTGTACATCCCAGCCCGGCCAACAGAGACTCTGGTGACAAAAAAGTTACCTCCCTTGTGAATCATGAGGGGTATCCACGGCTACCCAAGGACAGATCCACGAGGGTGGGGGGACAATGGAGTGATAGGGAGAGGAAGGGGTGCTCACCTCACCTGAAGGTGGCAGACAGGGTAACTGGAATCTGGACTGGACATGGCATTGCCATATTGCCTTGAATGCTGTGTGGCGGATGACTGCCCTAGCTTGAGTTCGTCTGTTCTGTGAGCTCACACACGTCTTTGCTGTGGGGCACGAGTGTGTTGGGTGGAGGCAGACCTTCTGTGTCGCATGGCCGAAGAAGCTGAATGGACGTTCTGGGTGGCCACC
>NW_007036615.1:0-793 GCF_000164805.1 Carlito syrichta | reverse complement strand
ATGTTGGGTGCATATATGTTTAAGATAGATATTTCTTGTTGATGTATTGAACCTTTTATCATTATGTAGTGGCCTTCTGTATCTTTTTTGATTTTTAATAACTTGAAGGGTATTTTGTCTGAAATTAAGATGGCTACTCCTCCTTTCTTTTGTATTCCGTTCGCCTGGAAGTTTGTTTCCCATCCTCTTACTTTGAGTCTGTGGATGTCCTTTCTAGTGAGGTGAGTCTCTTGAAGGCAATAGATTGTTGCCTGATGATATTTTATCCATTTTGCCAATCTATGTCTTTTCAGTGGTGCATTTAGTCCGTTCACATTTAGGCTAATAATTGAAATGCAAGAGTTGATCCCTGTCATAAGGTTCTTACAGAGTTGTTCCTGTTTATTTGTTGTCTTTCTTTGGGTTTTGGAGTTGGTTCATGTGTGTTTTTAATCTTTTGCCTGTACTCTTGTGAAGAATGTTGTTGTTGTTTTTTCTTTTTCTTCTGTGTTCAGTACTTTCTTAAGTGTTTCTTGTAGAGGTGGTCTGGTGGCGGCGTAGGTTCGTAGGGATTGGATGTCTGGAAAAGATTTCAATTCTCCCTCATTTATGAAGCTTAGTTTGGCTGAGTAGGTTATTCTTGGTTGAAATTGTTTCTCTTTTAGAACTTTGAAGATAGGGCTCCAGGCTCTCCTGGCCCCAAGGGTTTCTGTGGATAAATCTGCTGCTATTCTAATTGGTTTTCCCTGGTAGGTAGTCTGGCCTTTTTCTCTTGCTGCCTTTAGGATTTTTCCTTTCATAGCTACTTTGTTTG
>NW_007036614.1:0-519 GCF_000164805.1 Carlito syrichta | reverse complement strand
CTCACCCATCATGAAATGGGCAAACACGTTGAAAGAATCTCCAAAAAAAATTCACTGAAGCCAAATGCAGCCTCTCACGACAATGCTGGCTGGTCCACGGATGACGAGGGGTTCCTAGAACACTTCCCTTGGGAAGCCGGGACGATAAGGGGCCCACCCTCCAAAAGATAACTCCGGGTTTTTTAGGGGGCCTAAATTTAGCCCAGATGGGACTAAATTGGTAAATTTACTTCAGAACTTCCAAGGATTTCTACCGCTTTAATGTTTTTTATGAACCTCTGAGAAAGGGAAATCGTGGGCAGTACAGCCTAAACTTGACTATGGGGCTTTTATTCCTAGCGTCTGAGGGGATTCCTAGTGTCTCAGGCCTAGTGTTAGAACGAGTTTCCTTGAAAACACTACCCTAGTTAGTGCTCTCCAAAAATAAACTTAAAGTTCTGATTCACTTTTAATATGTGTGAGGTCACGATTGCCACCACAGTGTTTTATAATGAGATTTTACAGAGGGAAAAAATAGAA
>NW_007036613.1:0-784 GCF_000164805.1 Carlito syrichta | reverse complement strand
AGTGGGGTTTTCAAGTCCCCTGCTATAATAGGGTTAGAGTCAACATATTTTTTTAGTTTACTTAGTAGTTGCTTTATAATGCTGGTGCTTCTGTGTTAGGTGCATATATACTTAGGATGGATATTTCTTGTTGATGGATTCAACATTTTATCATTATATAGTGTCCTTTTGTATCTTTTAAAATTTTTGATAACGTAAAGGTCATTTTGTCTGATATTAAGATTATGTCCTCTTCCTTCTTTTGTGATCTATTTGCCTGGAAACTCCTTTTCCATTCCATCCTTTAACTTTGAATCTGTGTGCATTCCTTGTGGTGAGATGAGTTTCCTGGATGCAACAAATAATTGGGTCATGGTTCTTATCCAGCTTGCCATTCTGTGTCTTTTCAGTGGTGAATTTAGTCCATTCATATTCAAACTGATTACTGAAATGTGATTGTTTATCCCTGTTATAAAGTTCTTATAAAGTTTTTTCTTAGTTTGTTTGTTTTCTTTTAGCTTTGGGGTTAATGCATGTATGCGTTTTCAACTTTGTTTTTGCAATGTATTCTCTATTGATTCTGTGCTCTGCTGTTCTTTTGGGAATTGTGTGGTCATTTTTCTTTCTCTTTCTTTCTTTCTTTCTTTCTTTCTTTCTTTCTTTCTTTCTTTCTTTCTTTCTTTCGTGCTTAATACCTTTTTAAGCCTCTCCTGTAGAGCTGGTATGGAAGCTGCATAATCCTTTAGGGATTGAATTTCTCAGAATAATTTTAATTCTCTATCACTGATGAAGCTGAGCTTGTCTG
>NW_007036612.1:0-804 GCF_000164805.1 Carlito syrichta | reverse complement strand
TCAGCTGGCTAGCTAGGAAGCTAGCTATATTTGTTAGCTAGTATGCAGCTAGTAAGTAGTAAGTCAGCTACTTAAGTCAGTGGCTAGCTAGATAGCTAGCTAGATAGCTAGCTAATTAAGCCAGCTAGATAAGCCAGATGGCTAGCTAGGTAACTAGCTGACTAAGTCAGCTAGTGGAGTCAGCTTGCTTGATAGTTAAGTCAGTGAGTTAAATCAGCTGGCTAGCCAGCTACCTAGCTGAGTAGCTACCTAGTTGAGTCAGTTGACTAGCCTGTTATATAATTAGTTAAGTAAACTAGTTAAGTCAGCTCACTAGTCAGCAGGTTACCTAGGTACCTAGGTAGTTTAGTCAGCTGGCAAGCCAGCAGGATACGTAGGTGGCTAGCTAGTTAAGTCAGCTGGCTATCCAGCTGGCTGGCTAAGTACCTAAGCTGTTAAGTCAGGCACCTAGCCAGCAGGCTAGCCAGTTAAGTCACCTAGTTTAGTCAGCTGGCTAGCCATCTGCCAAGATATATAACAAGCTAGTTAATTCAGCTGAGTAGAAAGCAGGTCAGCTATATAGGTCAGTTAGTTAAGTCAGCAGGCTTGCCAGCTGTATAGCTAGGTAGTGATCTACTTAAGTCAGTTGGTTATCCAGGTGGCAAGCTAATTAACTCAGCTAGGTAAGACAGCTGGCTAGCCAGCTAGCTAACTAGGTAGAGAGCTAATTAAGTCACCTGTTATCCAGCTGGCTAACTAGTTCGTTCAACCAGTTGAGTCAGCTGGCTAGCCTGCTGTCTAGCAGGTTAAGTCAACTAGTTATGA
>NW_007036611.1:3610-4996 GCF_000164805.1 Carlito syrichta | reverse complement strand
TTAACTAGCTGACTTAACTAGCTAGGCAGCTGGCTAGCCAGCTGACTTAATTGCCTAACTGCCTAAGTAGCCAGCTGACATGACTAGCTGAAATAACTAGTGATCCAGCTGGCTACCCATCTGATGTAACCAACTTTTTAACTAACTAGCCATGTGGATAGACAACTGACTTCACCAGTTGACTTAACTAGCTAGATGGCTGGTTACCCAGCTGACTAAACTAGATGACTTTACTAGCTGACCAGCTGGCTACCCAACAGACTTAATTTCCTAGCCACCTACCTAGCCAGCAGCCCAGCCAGTTAACTTTCCTAACTGATTTAACGAAGTAGCAAGCTGGATAGCTAGCAGACTTAACTTCCTACCTACCTAGCTAGACAGATTGATAGCCAGTTTACTTAACTAGCTGACACAACTACATAGCCTGATATCAAGCACGCACACGTAACTAGCTACATACCTACATAGCCCTCTGACTTGCCAACTGATTTAACTACATAATTACTTAGCTAACATGCTGTCCATCGAGCTAATTTAACTATGTGATTTAACAAGTTAGCCAGTTGGCTAGCCAGCTGATTTAACTAGTTAGGTACCCTGCTAGGTAGCTGACTAGCCAGCTGACTTAAATATCTGATTTAAATAGCTAGATACCTGTATAACCAGTTGACTTAATCAGCTGCTTTACTAGCTAGCTATCTAGCTAGCCAGCTGGCTGGCCAGCTGACTTATCTAGCTGACTTAACTAGCTAGCCATCTGACTGGACGGCTGACTTAACTAGCTGATTTAACTAGCAAGCCAGCTCACTGGCCAGCTGAATTAACTAGCTGACTTAACCAGTTTGTCAGCTGGATAGCGAGCTGACTAAACTCTTTAGCTACCTAGCTAGCCAGCTGAGAAGCCAGCTGATTTAACTAACTGACAAAAATAGCTAGTCAGCTGGTTAGCCAGCTGACATAACTAGCTTCCTTCCTAGCTAACCAACTGGCTAGCCAGTCAATATATCTAGTTGACTTAACCTGCTAGCCAGATGGCTAGCCAGCTGACTCAGTCAGCAGAATTAACCAGTTAGCCAGTTGGCTAGACAGCTGGTATAACTAGCTCTCTAAGTAACTAGCTAGCTGGCTAGTCAGCTGACTTACCTAGCTGACTTAATTAGCTTGCCCACTGGCTAGCCAACTGACTTAAGTATCTCGTTAACTAGCTAGACAGCTGGTTAGACAGCTGAATTAACTAGCAGACTTAAATAGCTGGCCTGCTTGCTACTCAGCTGAATTAAAGAGCTTGCTATATATGTAGCCAACTGGCTACCCAGCTGACTAAACTAGGTGACTTAACTAACTAGCCTTTTGTGTAACCAGCTGACTAAATTAGCAAGTACACAG